>NC_089204.1:30792952-30822952 GCF_963930695.1 Labrus bergylta
CTCCATCTTTACCCTCCACCTTTAACCTCCACCTTTACCCTCCATCTTTACCCTCCATCTTTACCCTCTCCATCTTTACCCTCCACCTTTACCCTCCATCTTTACCCTCCACCTTTACCCTCCATCTTTACCCTCCACCTTTACCCTCCATCTTTACCCTCACCTTTAACCTCCACCTTTACCCTCCACCTTTACCCTCCACCTTTACCCTCCATCTTTACCCTCCACCTTTACCTCCATCTTTACCCTCCATCTTTACCTTCCACCTTTACCCTCCACCTTTACCCTCCACCTTTACCCTCCATCTTTAACTTCCACCTTTACCCTCCACCTTTACCCTCCACCTTTACCCCTCCATCCTTTAACTTCCATCTTTACCCTCCATCTTACCCTCCACCTTTACCCTCCACCTTTACCCCTCCGTCTTTACTTCCACCTTACCCTCCACTTTACCCTCCACCTTACCCTCCATCTTAACTTCACCTTTACCCTCCACCTTACTCACCCTTACCCTCCATCTTTAACCTCCACCTTACCCTCCACCTTACCCTCCACCTTTACCCTCCATCTTTACTTCCACCTTTACCCTCCACCTTTACCCTCCACCTTTACCCTCCATCTTTAACTTCCACCTTTACCCTCCACCTTAACCCTCCACCTATACCCCTCCATCTTAACCTCCACCTTTACCCCTCCACCTTTACCCTCCACCTTTACCCTCCATCATCTTACCCTCCACCTTTACCCTCCATCTTTACCCTCCATCTTTACCTCCACTTACCCTCCCTTTACCCTCCATCCTTTACCCTCCACCTTTACCTCCACTTTACCCTCCATCTTTACCCTCCACTTTACCCTCCATCTTTACCCTCCATCTTTAACCTCCATCTTAACCTTCCACCTTACCCTCCATCTTAACCCTCCACCTTACCCTCCATCTTTAACTTCCACCTTTACCCTCCATCTTTACCCTCCACCTTTACCCTCCATCTTTAACTTCCACCTTACCCTCCACCTTTACCCTCCACCTTTACCCTCCATCTTTAACTCCACCTTACCCTCCAACCTTTACCCTCCACCTTTACCCTCCATCTTTAACTTCCACCTTACCCTCCACCTTTACCCTCCACCTTTACCCTCCATCTTTACCCTCCACCTTTACCCTCCATCTTACCCTCCATCTTTACCCTCCATCTTTACCCTCCATCTTACCCTCCATCTTTAACCTCCAACTTTACCCTCCACCTTTACCCTCCATCTTTACCCTCCACCTTTACCCTCCATCTTTAACTTCCACCTTTACCCTCCACCTTTACCCTCCACCTTTACCCTCCATCTTAACTTCCACCTTACCCTCCTTTACCCTCCACCTTTACCCTCCATCTTACCCTCCATCTTAACTTCCACCTTTACCCTCCATCTTTACCCTCCATCTTTACCCTCCATCTTTACCCTCCATCTTTAACCTCCATCTTTACCCTCCACCTTTACCCTCCATCTTTACCCTCCACCTTTACCCTCCATCTTTAACTTCCATCTTTACCCTCCATCTTTAACTTCCATCTTACCCTCCATCTTTACCCTCCACCTTTACCCTCCATCTTTACCCTCCATCTTTACCCTCCATCTTTAACTTCCATCTTTACCCTCCATCTTTAACTTCCATCTTTACCCTCCATCTTTACCCTCCATCTTTAACCTCCATCTTTAACTTCCATCTTTAACTTCCATCTTTAACTTCCATCTTTAACTTCCATCTTTAACTTCCATCTTTAACTTCCATCTTTA
This sequence comes from Labrus bergylta, assembly GCF_963930695.1. Lineage (NCBI taxonomy): Eukaryota > Metazoa > Chordata > Actinopteri > Labriformes > Labridae > Labrus > Labrus bergylta. Next base: position 30,794,741 of record NC_089204.1, read on the forward strand.
ACTTCCATCTTTACCCTCCATCTTTACCCTCCACCTTTACCCTCCATCTTTAACTTCCATCTTTACCCTCCATCTTTACCCTCCATCTTTACCCTCCATCTTTACCCTCCATCTTTACCCTCCATCTTTAACTTCCATCTTTAACTTCCATCTTTAACCTCCATCTTTAACTTCCATCTTTAACTTCCATCTTTACCCTCCATCTTTACCCTCCATCTTTAACCTCCATCTTTAACTTCCATCTTAACCTCCATCTTTAACTTCCATCTTTAACTTCCATCTTTACCCTCCATCTTTAACTTCCATCTTTAACTTCCATCTTTAACTTCCATCTTTACCCTCCATCTTTAACTTCCATCTTTACCCTCCATCTTTACCCTCCATCTTTAACTTCCATCTTTAACCTCCATCTTTAACTTCCATCTTTAACTTCCATCTTTAACCTCCATCTTTAACTTCCATCTTTACCCTCCATCTTTAACTTCCATCTTTACCCTCCATCTTTAACTTCCATCTTTACCCTCCATCTTTACCCTCCATCTTTACCCTCCACCTTTAACTTCCATCTTTACCCTCCATCTTTACCCTCCATCTTTACCCTCCATCTTTACCCTCCACCTTTAACTTCCATCTTTACCCTCCATCTTTAACTTCCATCTTTACCCTCCATCTTTAACTTCCATCTTTACCCTCCATCTTTAACTTCCATCTTTACCCTCCATCTTTAACTTCCATCTTTAACTTCCATCTTTAACCTCCATCTTTACCCTCCATCTTTAACTTCCATCTTTACCCTCCATCTTTAACTTCCATCTTTACCCTCCATCTTTACCCTCCATCTTTACCCTCCATCTTTAACCTCCATCTTTACCCTCCATCTTTAACTTCCATCTTTACCCTCCATCTTTAACTTCCATCTTTACCCTCCATCTTTACCCTCCATCTTTAACCTCCATCTTTAACTTCCATCTTTAACTTCCATCTTTAACTTCCATCTTTAACTTCCATCTTTAACTTCCATCTTTAACTTCCATCTTTAACCTCCATCTTTACCCTCCACCTTTACCCTCCATCTTTACCCTCCACCTTTACCCTCCATCTTTACCTCCATCTTTACCCTCCATCTTTACCCTCCATCTTTACCCTCCATCTTTAACCTCCATCTTTAACTTCCATCTTTAACTTCCATCTTTAACTTCCATCTTTAACTTCCATCTTTACCCTCCACCTTTACCCTCCACCTTTAACTTCCACCTTTACCCTCCACCTTTACCCTCCACCTTTACCCTCCACCTTTAACTTCCACCTTTACCCTCCATCTTTACCCTCCATCTTTACCCTCCATCTTTAACTTCCACCTTTACCCTCCACCTTTACCCTCCACCTTTAACTTCCACCTTTACCCTCCATCTTTACCCTCCATCTTTACCCTCCACCTTTAACTTCCACCTTTACCCTCCACCTTTACCCTCCACCTTTACCCTCCACCTTTAACTTCCACCTTTACCCTCCATCTTTACCCTCCATCTTTACCCTCCACCTTTAACTTCCACCTTTACCCTCCATCTTTACCCTCCATCTTTACCCTCCATCTTTAACTTCCATCTTTACCCTCCATCTTTACCCTCCATCTTTACCCTCCATCTTTAACTTCCACCTTTACCCTCCATCTTTACCCTCCATCTTTACCCTCCATCTTTAACTTCCATCTTTACCCTCCATCTTTACCCTCCACCTTTAACTTCCACCTTTACCCTCCATCTTTACCCTCCATCTTTACCCTCCATCTTTAACTTCCACCTTTACCCTCCACCTTTACCCTCCACCTTTACCCTCCATCTTTAACTTCCATCTTTACCCTCCATCTTTACCCTCCATCTTTACCCTCCACCTTTACCCTCCATCTTTAACTTCCATCTTTACCCTCCATCTTTACCCTCCATCTTTAACTTCCATCTTTACCCTCCATCTTTACCCTCCATCTTTACCCTCCACCTTTACCCTCCACCTTTAACTTCCACCTTTACCCTCCATCTTTACCCTCCATCTTTACCCTCCACCTTTAACTTCCACCTTTACCCTCCATCTTTACCCTCCATCTTTACCCTCCATCTTTAACTTCCATCTTTACCCTCCATCTTTACCCTCCATCTTTACCCTCCATCTTTAACTTCCACCTTTACCCTCCATCTTTACCCTCCATCTTTACCCTCCATCTTTAACTTCCATCTTTACCCTCCATCTTTACCCTCCACCTTTAACTTCCACCTTTACCCTCCATCTTTACCCTCCATCTTTACCCTCCATCTTTAACTTCCACCTTTACCCTCCACCTTTACCCTCCACCTTTACCCTCCATCTTTAACTTCCATCTTTACCCTCCATCTTTACCCTCCATCTTTACCCTCCACCTTTACCCTCCATCTTTAACTTCCATCTTTACCCTCCATCTTTACCCTCCATCTTTAACTTCCATCTTTACCCTCCATCTTTACCCTCCATCTTTACCCTCCATCTTTACCCTCCATCTTTAACTTCCATCTTTACCCTCCATCTTTAACTTCCATCTTTACCCTCCATCTTTACCCTCCATCTTTACCCTCCATCTTTAACCTCCATCTTTACCCTCCATCTTTACCCTCCACCTTTACCCTCCATCTTTAACTTCCACCTTTACCCTCCATCTTTAACTTCCATCTTTACCCTCCATCTTTACCCTCCACCTTTACCCTCCACCTTTACCCTCCATCTTTAACTTCCATCTTTACCCTCCATCTTTACCCTCCATCTTTACCCTCCATCTTTAACCTCCATTTTATATAATCTTGAATTCATAAATCTTCTTTTACCTGCAAACGTGGAGTTTATGCTACAAGCAGTAAGTGTACACACTATGTCCTGGAGGGGGCGGGGCTTCAGGTGGCGATGAGCCCAGGAGGAGGGGCCCAGTTTGAATGTTTACAAACATTTCTACTGACTCCTTTAAGTCGAGGGGAAGTTGTTGTGATGAGAAGTGTTATCTAGCGGGATCACAGCGTTAAAGGTGTGGTTTGCAGAGAGTAGCTAACGGTGCCGTGTTAGCACTTCCTGCCTCCCGGCAGCTTAACGCCTGAGCAGGATGTGGTCACTCATCACGCTACTTTAACCCGACAAACAACTTTATTTTACAGATCCAAATAGTGACAAACTGCTCCACGCCATGAGGTCATTTGTTCACTGGTTTACATCCAGGCAGCATCAAGAGCAGGACCATTAACCAGGGCTACAGCCCCGACTAGTGGCGGGAGGCTGCATTACAGCATGAGGTCAGTGCTGCAGAGTCACTGTTTTTCTGGGATGTAGGACTTTTCCAGGACGTTACAGTCTCCATTTAACGGGGACTTACAGTCACAAGACGCGGCTCATGAGGCCGCAGAGCGAGGCCAGCTACAGCTGTGAAACAATGACTCCATTCAGAGGGGATGAAAAGGTAAAAAGGGGAATAATCAGGCCACCGTCTGAACCTGTGAGGGCGGAGAGCAGAGCGGAGAACAAATAGTGGATGAAAGATGCGAGCAGAGCAGACTCTTCCGGCCTGTTTCTGCTCCTGCAGAGTCATATGTTCATGTGTGTGCAATAAAAAGCTGTCATTGTTATTTCACCATTTCAACCACAAACAGGGAAGTGTTTCTCAAACTGAAGATTGCTTCACAAACCACATGATGATTCTGTAAAATCATTTAAAAACAAACTGGTTCACTGTGGGAGAAATACCATTTCCCACAGCAGGATCAGAGGTTTAAACACACACATAACCTTGAAATCCATCAGGATGAGTCCTCACATCAATCAGAAACATAAACAAACGCTGGACAAGACAGAGCGAGCTGTCAGTGAGTTACAGACGCTGGGAACCACCTCAGAGGAGCAGCAGAACGAGACGGCACAGCTCAACAGCCAGAGCTAAAGACGTTTCAGCAGGGAGGTGAGAGCAGGAGCTGTGTGTGTGTGTGTGTGTGTGTGTGTGTGTGTGTGTGTGTGTGTGTGTGTGTGTGTGTGTGTGTGTGTGTGGGGACCTACCCTCTTCCTGCTTGGCCATGTCCTCAGGGTTGCTCTCGCTGTCTGCGTCGTAGCCCTCCTCCTCCCCCGGGGGCTTGACGCCACAGCTCTGCACCTCGTCCACCTCCTCGGACAGATCGCCCGCCGGTGACGCCCCCTCCGCCAACACCTGGACCTTCTGACAGAAAGAGAGAGAGAGAGAGAGAGAGAGAGTGAGAGAGAGTGAGAGAGAGTAAGGGGTGAGACAGAGAGAGAGAGAGAGGGAGAGAGAGACAGAGAGGCAGAGAGAGAGAGAGAGAGAGACAGAGAGAGAGAGAGACAGAGAGAGAGAGAGAGAGTAAGGGGTGAGACAGAGAGAGAGAAGAGGGCTAAGACCAGTTAAGATCAATTAAATTCAAACTATTTTACCTAATCCTGTCGTAAGAAATCAACGAGAATATTCGGCTAAAATACGTTAATAAGCATGACAGGCAGACTTCCTGTCGGCGATACAGATAAAAAATAAACAAACTAAATGTTTTCCAGTTATTCAAGAGGGAAAAAGTACGATAGTGTGGTCATAAGACAAAAATCAGCTGACTTACAGGCATTCACACACAGGCGAGAAACAGCCAGTCATCACACACACACACACACACACACACACACACACACACACACACACACACACACACACACACACACACACACACACACACACACACACACACACACACACACACACACACACACACACACACACACACACACACACACACACACACACACACACACACACACACACACACACACACACAGTGGAGGAAACAGCTTTAAACGGTTTATAAGTTCAAAGAATAATCTCTTGTAAAACAAAACAAACGTCTCTTTCTCTTAAATCAAACTTTTCTCAAACTTACAAACTTCAGAGGATGAACATTATTCTGGAGTGTCGTCGTACATGTAGGTAACGCGAGTAACGCAAGTAACATGAGTCACGTGAGTTAAAGGCAGGGTTGGTTATTTTCAAAAACTACCATGATTTAGAAAGTAGCATTCCCTCAGTGCTGAGTCTACACCCCCCCCTCTGTGATCCCTCTAAAGCCACGCCCCTCACTTACATCCTGCCTTTAAGTGAATAGCATTCTAAACGTGAATAACGAAGGTAACGTGAGTAAAGTAAATATTGTGAGTGACATGGGTACAAGAAAAACTAGAGTTACGTGAGTTACGCAAGTAATACGAGTTACGCAGGTAATGTGAGTAAAGTAAGTTACGCGAGTTACATGAGTAATGTGAGTTATGCGAGTTACGTAAGTAATGCGAGTTACGTAGGTAATGTGAGTAAAGTAAGTTACGCGAGTTACATGAGTAATGTGAGTTATGCGAGTTACGTAAGTAATGCGAGTTACGTAGGTAATGTGAGTAATGTGAGTTACGTAGGTAATTTGAGTAATGTGAGTTACGTAGGTAATGTGAGTAATGTGAGTTACGTAGGTAATGTGAGTGATGTGAGTTAAGCGAGTTCCGCAAGTAATGCAAGTTACGTGAGTAATGTGAGTTACGTAGGTAATGTGAGTAATGTGAGTTAAGCGAGTTACGCAAGTAATGCAAGTTACGTGAGTAATGTGAGTTACGTAGGTAATGTGAGTAATGTGAGTTAAGCGAGTTACGTAAGTAATGCAAGTTACGTAGGTAATGTGAGTTAAGCGAGTTACGTAAGTAATGCAAGTTACGTGAGTAATGTGAGTTACGTAGGTAATGTGAGTAATGTGAGTTACGTAGGTAATGTGAGTAATGTGAGTTACGTAGGTAATGTGAGTAATGTGAGTTAAGCGATTTACATAAGTAATGTGAGTTACGTGAGTAATGTGAGTTATGCGAGTTAAGCGAGTTACGTGAGTAATGTGAGTTACGCAGGTAATGTGAGTAATGTGAGTTACGTGAGTAATGTGAGTTACGTAGGTAATGTGAGTAATGTGAGTTACGTAGGTAATGTCAGTAATGTGAGTTAAGTGAGTTACATAAGTAATGTGAGTTACGTGAGTAATGTGAGTTACGTAGGTAATGTGAGTAATGTGAGTTAAGTGAGTTACATAAGTATGTGAGTTAAGCGAGTTACGTGAGTAATGTGAGTTAAGTGAGTTACATAAGTAATGTGAGTTACACGAGTTACGTGAGTAATGTGAGTTATGCGAGTTACGTGAGTAATGTGAGTTATGCGAGTTCCGTGAGTAATGTGAGTTATGCAGGTAATGTGAGTAAGGTAAGTTACGCAAGTTAAGTGAGTTATGTGAGTAATGTGAGTTATGTGAGTAACGTGAGTAATGAGAGTTATGCGAGTAACGTGAGTAATGAGAGTTAAGCGAGTAACGTGAGTAATGAGAGTTAAGCGAGTAACGTGAGTTATGCGAGTTACGTGAGTAATGTGAGTTATGCGAGTTCCGTGAGTAATGTGAGTTATGCAGGTAATGTGAGTAAGGTAAGTTACGCAAGTTAAGTGAGTTATGTGAGTAATGTGAGTTATGTGAGTAACGTGAGTAACGTGAGTAATGAGAGTTATGCGAGTAACGTGAGTAATGAGAGTTATGCGAGTAACGTGAGTAATGAGAGTTAAGCGAGTAACGTGAGTAATGAGAGTTATGCGAGTAACGTGAGTAATGAGAGTTATGCGAGTAACGTGAGTAATGAGAGTTAAGCGAGTAACGTGAGTAATGTGAGTTACATGAGTTACACGAGTAACATGGGTTGTGAGTAAAGGCTAAATCCTGGTATGTTTGAACGGGATTAGTCAGAAAATCATTTTAGGACCTTTGAAAAAACACAAATCTAAAGCAGGCTGAGAGCAGGAACAACAACCAGGTGACTTTAACTGAAAGAACTAATAACGTGCTCGTCCTATTAAAAAAAGGAGCAGTAACTTCACTCACAGTTTCTCCCCCGGCAGGACTCACCCTGTCTGTCTTCTCCTCAGGGGGGTCGGGACCGGATGACACCTCTGCCATTGCAACTCTGAGCAAGGAGTCGAACAGAGGAACGGCGAGGTCAGAGTTCACCACCCCAGAGCGAGAGAGCTGCTCTCTCACCTCGAACAGAGTCTCCTCCACCGACTGCAGCTGAGGACGCAAAGACAAAACGGTTACACTGAACACAGTGAGAAGACAGAGTTCAAACCCTAACCCGAGAGGACCGGGGCTCCAGGAGACACTACAGAGTTCAGACCCTGACCCCGAGAGGACCGGGGCTCCAGGAGACACTACAGAGTTCAGACCCTGACCCCGAGAGGACCGGGACTCCAGGAGACACTACAGAGTTCAGACCCTGACCCCGAGAGGACCGGGACTCCAGGAGACACTACAGAGTTCAGACCCTGACCCCGAGAGGACCGGGACTCCAGGAGACACTACAGAGTTCAGACCCTGACCCCGAGAGGACCGGGTCTCCAGGAGACACTACAGAGTTCAGACCCTGACCCGGAGAGGACCGGGTCTCCAGGAGACACTACAGAGTTCAGACCCTGACCCGGAGAGGACCGGGGCTCCAGGAGACACTGCAGAGTTCAGACCCTGACCCGGAGAGGACCGGGGCTCCAGGAGTTTTGTTGTGTGTGTTAAACGTTAAAGTGTTTGTTGTGATATGTTGAACATGGCGGTAAAGACTCAAACTGTGTACCTGATAAGACAGCTCAGGCTCGATCCTCTGCAGGGTCGAGTTAGCGCCGTGCAGACAGATCGCCAGCAGGGCCTCCAGGAGACGAATACTCTGGAGCTGCCACTCCTCCTCCAGCTTCTTTGCAGGATCTTTGGTCTTTCCCTCAGCCGGACCCAGAGCCTCGCCTGAGCCTGGAGACATGTCCTCCGGTCCCAGAGAGGCAGGCGGGGCGCTGGACTCTGGGCTGCCTTTGCCCTTCCCCTCCCTCTTCTTCTTGGCTTTGCCATCTTTGGGCTTACAGGAGAGTTTCTGGATGACCATGGCCATGAGGCGCAGGCAGACGTCCAGCCCCCCGAGTCTGAAGAACTGCCTCTGGAACAGGGGGCTGGCAAGGTAGATCCAACGACACACTGACCACACATCTGCAGCGCGGCGGACCTGCTCCTTAGAGGGCAGGGCCACGCTGTCCGGGGACAAGTAAGGCAGGCGCCCGCCCAGCGGCTCGCTGGCCGTGCTGTCATATCCGGAGGTGTCCTCCGAGTCGTTGGCCGAGTCTCGGTCCGACTCGGCCTCTTTGCTGACACACAGGAAGGCCACACACAGGAACAAGTTGATGACATGGAGGTGGGTCCCCGCCCGGCTGCGGCCCAGTCCTCGGCCCTGCCCACCGCGGCTCTTATGACGTGGGTACACCTCCTTAAGACCTTCATAGAATTTGCTGAGGCTCTGGGGGCCCTCTCCGGACCCTCGGGACCCCAGCTCCTCAGCCAAGCCCAAGATGGCCTCCCTTTCTTCTGCATCCAAACTCTCTAGCTCCTGAAGCAGTCCGTCAGCCTGCAGTCGTCCACCCCCGATGATCAGAGTCTCAAACACCTTCAGAGCCAGAGAGCGGGTCTGGTCCAGGTAGAGCAGCTCGGTCACCTGGTTCAGGCCGTTACAGCTGACGAAGAGATCCCGGATCACCCTGTGACGGGAAGAAAACCAGGGTCAGAAAAAGCATGTAAACATGACTCTACAGGATCTGAGCTTTAGACCAGCTGGGTCAGCACTCCCTGCGGCCCTTTGACCCCTGACCAGTGTCTACCTTTGACAGAAAAAGAACAAAAACCTTTATTAAATGTTCATGTTTTATTTGACAAAATCACTCTGACATCTCTCCATTAGTGCATGTCCATAGGATCCTGTTTGTGTTCATGTTCATTAAACAGAGCGTAAAACTGAAACTGCAGCTCAAACAGTTTTTATTTCAGAGAAAGGATCACGACTATGGAGAAAATCTAATGATGGGGAACAAACCAGATGTCAGTGTTCTTCCTCCTCCCCTAACCCTCCATTAATATGTGGATGGACCAGCAGATGGAGCCGTAGAGTCGAATGAGACTGAACAGGAAGAAACTGGAGGACTCTGCCTCATGTTTCTCTCCCTCTCTGCCAACATGGTGATCACAGCGTGTGTTTGTGTGAAAACTTGAAGGAATGCGAAAATAGTTTATGAAGTGAGAGCTCTCTGACGGACTGAACCTTAAAGTTTCAAACATGAAGGTGAGAAGTTTAAACTGTGTTTAAAAGAAGCTGACAGAGCGCCTCAAAGCATCTCATTGTCCACTTTCTGCACCAACCACATCCTGTTGGGGTCAACCGATCCAGGCATGCATTGGGGCAGGTTATCAGGGTGAACACAGCTGTGCAGTGTTTTAGATTTATTCACTATGTCCGAACAGTTCTTCATCAAGACTGACAACAAAGATATAAGTTTATATTTAAGTATTGACCTTTGACCTTTGATATCTAAGTGTTTATAATATATTATCTGTGGTCTAAGGTCTTGCTATCAGTACTGGACTTTGCATTACCTAACAGCTTCCACGTCTCCGTCAGTCAACAAAGCTTTGATGAATTATTGATCATCATTAATTATCTCTGAACAGATCTGATGACCCACATGGATCAGGTGTCTGCCAGCTCAAGACCTTCTTACAGAGTCTATCATCCTGGACTCCACCCTCTCTTTACACCCCCACATCTAATATGTCTCTAAGACCCTCATCCTCGCCTCCATAACCTCCAGTCAGGACTACTGGAGCAGAGTCCTGTCTGTAACCAGCAAAGTCCTGAACAGGATCTAATACATCTAAAACTCTGCTGCCAGAGTCCTCACCCAGACCTGGTACCTCATCACCCCAACCTTCATCCAGCTCCACTGGCGCCCAGTTAGATCCAGAATCAAATCCAGAATACTCTCTTATGACCCCCCCCAAACCTCCAGTCCACAGACCTGCTGTCCATCCCTCACACCAGACTCTGCACCTATGGAGACAGGGCCTTCAGGGTCACAGCCCACCATCCTCTGGACCCCCCTCTTTATCAGACCTCCTCACTGCCTCTCCATCCTCTGCTCCCTCCCCCATGAAGAGCGTCCTGAGCTCTTTTAAGTATTAGTCACAGCTGCTTCATGTCAGACTTCAGATCTGATCTCAGGTTTGTGTCCCAGATTAAAAAAAGATCTTTTAAACTTTCTCACTGAGTCATGACATCCTCTCTACACACGATGCTTCAGGTCCAATAAGAATAAACCTGAGCTCAGCGTCTCTTCTCCTCCATCTTCAACAGCAGGCTGTAACGTTACTGATGTTAACTTTCTGAATTAAGTTTGGATCAAAACAGACACGATGACATGAAACACTGACGAAGATAAGTAAACACACACACACTGAAATATCAACACTGAAACGTCTGCGAGTTCAAGAAAAACGATCCAAACGTGTTTTGAAAATGCCGTTCTGGTTTGTTCAGAGGGTCTCGTGCACAGGGGTTAGGGGTTAGAACTCTCTTAAAACAGATCATCAGTGTGCTCACCTGGACTTGAGGAGAGCGGGTAACGTCTGCAGGTAGACGAGCAGCACGTCCACGGGGAGGCAGCGGCTGTGGTAGCTGCAGACCTGCGTGCACACCGTGGACACGCCCAGCTGCTGGGCGTGGTGAGCTAGTTCCACCCCCCTCTGCAGCACCGGGTTGAAGATGTGCGTGTAGAGCTGCCACTGCACAACGGCGTTCCCCCTCAGGGTCAGGTGACACACGTGTCCCGCTATCTGCTGGCTCAGCTGCCAGTCCTCGCCAAACACCAGCTCCTGGTACGCCTCCAGAGCGTCCCATTTCCACAGCATGTCCTCCGCTCCCCCCCCGCTGGGCAGGATGCCCTGTGAGCGGTAACACAGACTGGGCGTGACGGCGTGGTCGGCATGCTGCAGCGTCTCCTCCAGCCCGGGCAGCTGGCTGCTGTCCAGCGTGCAGATGTTACAGGACGCCAGTTTAGCTTTCTCTGACGGCTGGCCGCCTCCCAGCTGCTCCAGGATCAGTCTGCTCAGGACGCTCAGGACGTGAGTCTGGTAGCTCTGCAGACCTGGAGCCTGGAAGGCGTGCAGCAGGGGGCCGACCACCGAGCGAGGGTCCATACAGCAGCAGATCCCAACGGCCTGAACGCCAGCCAGGACCTGCAGCACGGCGGGCCCGTTAGGAGAGAGCGTGTGCAGCAGACGCAGACACTGATGAGCGCACGCCGCCAGGCAGCAGCAGCGCTCCGGGTAACGCGCCGCATCTCCCTCCAACCCCTCCTTACCTTCTCCGGCCTCTTCGAAGGGGTTTCGTCTCGCCGCCTGTTTGAAAGCAGACACGGGAAGTCCAGACAGGTCTCTGTGGTGATGCAGGAAGTGGGAGTACTCACAGCGGCGGTGGCGGCGGCGTGCGCACACAGACTGATGCAGTTGCTCAGACTTTGCCTTCTTCACAGCACTGATGATCTTAAAGACACCTGCGATGAGTCCCAGCAGCCTCTCTGAAGCCTCGCCCACCACCTCACAGTCCCTGGCCCCGCCCACTCCCTCCAGCCGCAGCACGGTGACCTCCAGCAGCTCCAGGCCGCGGTGCTGGATGAACTCGTGGATGAGCTCCAGCGCCTGGCTGAAGAAGAAGGGGTTTGGAGTGGAGGCCTGCAGGCAGCCCAGCAGAACCTGCAGGACTCCTTCGAGGAGCTCGGGCAGCAGCAGCGCCCGGTGGCGATAGCGAGAGAAGGAAAAGTCCTCCTGGACTTCCTGCAGGGTCTTTTTGGGCCGGGGGGCGAAGGGGTCGTTCTGTCTCTCCAAACAGCTGCGGATCTTCAGCGTGGCTCGCAGCAGGTCGGTCAGGCTGCGTCTCAGGCTGTCAGGGAGACTCTCACACTGACTCACATCCACAGACATCAGGTGCAGGACGGTGCGGAGCAGCATCCTCTGGACCAGCGCGATGGGCTCCTCCGTCCAGCCTCCAGCAAGTTCCTCCGCCCCTCCCCCCCCTCCCCCTGCACCCCCCCCCGGGCCGCAGCAGTCTCCAAACTCGGTCAGGATCTCGGTGAGAGTGGGCACCACGCTGACGGCGAGGCTGGGGTTGTGGTTGATGCTCATGTCAAACTTACACACCTTCTCCAGCAGGGAGAGCAGCACGTGGCAGAGGTCAAAGGGCGAGTTCTCCATGCGGTTGAAGATGGAGATCGCAGCCGGGTCCGTCAGGGTTTCACTGTCGGCCATGGTGGACCCGGTGGCCCGTGCGTGTGGGTACGGAGCGCTCATGGTTTCTGTCGCTGTGGGGGGGGCAGTGGGTGCTAACTGCGATGGCTCTGAACGATGATGCTGACAGCTCACTCTGAAGGTGGAGCCGTGTGAGCGTCTGCTGCGTGCGCCGCCGGGGGCGGGGCCAGCTTTGTCTTCAACGTTTGCTTCTGAATCTGAGGTCGAGACCTGAGACCGGCGTGCATCTTTTACGGAGTATCTCTGCGCCGTCCTGCGAGACCTCCGGGACTTCCAGGTTCCACTGCCAACGCGGGACCTCTTCCCTGAACTCTGCTCATCTGCGGGGGCTTTCTGTCCTGCCCTGAGGGGGGCGGCCTTCACCTCCCGGCTCAGGAACACCTCCAGTAAGGACGGCAGGGTGAAATCTGTAAACACAAAAACATCTGTCAGTCTTACACTTCTATCAGACTACCAGCGACGTCACACAACTTTTTGAAGCGTCTCATTGGCTAAATATAATTCATACTTCAGTTTAACATCAGTGAGTTAGAGCTCTGCAGCTGATCGCTGTTTGTTCAACTCCCTCAGAGAGTTAGAGTAAATTAAAGAAGAAATGTGTCGAGTGTTTGTCGGAGAGCATCAGCAGCTCAGCTCTAAATACCCGAGTCGTCCCGAGGTCATCCTGAGGTCATCCCGAGGTCATCCTGAGGAACCTGCAAACTGCCGGTCTGCTCTGCTTTGTTTGTTTGTTTCATCACAGAGCCTCTGATGGCGTCACCATATTAAATCCTCGACATCAGGAGCGAGCACGGCGTGCAAATCGAGTTTGAATCGTCACTTGAATAAAGATGAGTCATCGAGAAACCCAGCAGATATTACTGATATGAAACCTGTTTGATAACACGAGTCCTACACCCGGTGTGTTTGGATATTTAAGACGGTCCGACTCATATCGTCTAAAGTGACGCTGCGTTCAGCTGGGACGCTCCGAGAAGCTGACACAGTCTGCAGGACAATCTGAGAGGAGCCGACAAGAACAACTAAAGAGCAACACAAGAGACCTCACAGCTGATCAGAGTAAAGAACATAAAGACTGAAGGACTGACCCGGGGCTTTCTCCTCTTGGACCGGGATCTTCCAGACGAGCGGCAGCAGAGACAGCAGCAGAGTGAGCAGCTCCTCCCGACACGTCAGCTCCTGTAGGGGAACAAAACAAACACACACTGAGGAAGGTCACCTGAGGAAGGTCACCTGGGGAAGGTTACCTGGGGCGGTCCTGACTTTCCTGTCAGGTCTCAGAGAATCCAGCGGTCTGCGGGGCGTTAGCGCTCTGTGTGTTGATCTGTGTGTGCAAGCAGGTCGGCTCGTCCCCGCTCAGAGTAATGTCACATGTATATGACGGCCGGCGTTCTAAGAGCTCCATCAGGAGCATTCCTCACAGCTGGGAGAGAAACGACTCCTTCAAGTGATAATTAAAAAGCACCAATGTCTCCTTCTCCTGAGCGCAGGAAACAGACTGTGATGGGAACTGTTATGTTTGTAGTTCCACAAATCACCAGTAGGAGAATAAGATCAGTTTCTTAAAGGTCATGAGACATTAAAGCTAGTGACTGAGGATGGACTCACTCTTCCTGTTTATTCGACTAAGCCGCCCTGGACTCATGACGCTCTGCGATCGTGGTCGTTTGAGACACACCTGACTGTGACGTCTGGTCGTTTAATATACTGAACACCGTCCTCTGCTGGAGAATCTCTTTGGCAACCTGTAGGCGTGCTGAACTGTTGGGACTGATGTGTGAAAATTGTCTGTGTGGCGCTGGGACGGTTTCAGTGAGTCTGGATCGCTCTTCTGGGATGAATCTGGAAACATAATGTAAACGGTGACATTGTTCTCCTTTATCATCGCTCTGGGAATGCCTCTTGTCCAATCAGATTGCTTGGTCAGAACTAACTGATGAAGCAGGAAGTGAATTCTTGTTATCTGAGTCATGAGCTCAGGTGGTGAGCAGGGCGGGAGGGTTTAACAGCTCAGTGTTACAAACAGGACTTTAAATGAATCCTCATGGAGAGTCATCATTCTGAGATGTTCTATCGCTGGATTTAAAGCATGAAGAGAGTCAACAACACTTGGTGTGAGTGAAGGTTAGACTCTGCAGCTGGAGTTTGCAGTGACCGCTCACATTAAAGCTCCCGCTAACAAAATTTACATGTGAAAGTGGGATGTTGTCACGCACGGCCACTTCTTTTACAGTAAATGAACTTGGTGTCACATGAGCCTGACTTCTGTTTTTAATCCTGTTTCAATCCTGATTTTTAAAGTTCTGGTGTCCCACAGGGATCCATTCTGGGTCCTTTTTCATTCAGCCTAATTCTAAAGTAGCAGAGAGAATCACTCCCATGATTCCCCACCGGCCTCCAAGTCTCCTTTTGTTATTGATTTTGATTAAGAGCCCCCTGGTGGCAGAATGTACATACTGTGCATTTAAAATCAGAGCAAACAAAACCTGCGCCTGTGAGACAATTTCAGTTAACACGAGCGCTCAGGATTTGCTTGGCGTCGGTTTGTTATTCTGATTCAGCCTCATTTGGATCTTTGTATTGGCTCTAGTATTAAAATCTATCTGACTTCTACTTTTGTATTTGTCTTCTGATTTAAGCAGTTTCTGTCTTTAAGTGTCCAAAAGTTAAGCGAGCATGATGTGAGAGAACATGCTATCGGTGACGTCTGTGTGATATTCTCTGCTTTGATGGCGTGCTCTCAGTAAACGATCCGTCTCAGCCGAGGTCACGGAGGCTGTGCACAATCTTTAATGTGTTGCTACTAATGAACAGCTCGGTGTGGAAAAGTTTGATAGATTCATTAAAAATGTGAGGCACAACCAGAAACTCAAAGTTTGAGTTTGAATGTTTCCCAGAGGACTTTTTTTCTGGTTATAAAACCCAGTGGACTTTATTCTTAAAGCTCAAATCTAACCCAGCTCAAAGATCTGAAAGTAGATTTACTTTTTCTTCCAAACGGTTCTTAATTCCCTCCACGGCTGCCACCAGGTCTGATTCAGTCGAAGGGATTAAGTCATGCGGACAAAAAGAGCCTTGTTGACGTTTTTACACGGTTAACGGCGCGTTAGAGAGTCAACAGGAAGTACTGCGAGATATGTGGTTAGAGGTCAGTCCGCACATATTGACAGTAAAGCAAGAAGATGGAACATTTAAAACACGAGTGACTCAGTGACACAGAAGGGGTTAATAAACGCTCTTCAATCAGCACTAACTTCACGCCACCCCTTCGGCGCCCGTTAGGCCAGCCGGTCTAAACTGTCTGGACACGCCCCCCTCTTTGAGGTGAAACTTGTGTTTCGATGGGAACATCAACAGAAAGGTAAATAAAAGATGGCCTCACCTGGTCAATAATGGAGTCCAGCGTGCTGAGAAGCAGGAAGCCCCGCCCCCTGACCAGGTACTCTCCCAGAGCCACCATATGACTCTCCTCCTCGTCCTCTTCGCGTGCCTCTGCTCTCTGAGCGACCGCGCTGCATAGCTGATGGACGTCCGTCAGGAACTCCCTCGCCAGCGTGTTACTCGCCCCACTCATGTCTGAGCTGCAGAGGAGAGAACGAGAACAACAGGAACTCGTTTCTGATTGGTTGAGAACAACAGGAACTCGTTTCTGATTGGTTGAGAACAACAGGAACTCGTTTCTGATTGGTTGAGAACAACAGGAACTAGTTTCTGATTGGTTGAGAACAACAGGAACTCGTTTCTGTTGCCAGCATGCTACTTAATTTGTCAGACTCGGAGTAAAGGTGCGTTGTTATAAATCGTCTTCGTCTCTCAGCTGTTTTCTGACTCGTTTCTTGCTTTGAGGTTTTTCATCACTGATAACTGTTTGTTGGTTTGTAACTCAGGAAGTGGACTGCCACCTCTCCAGCTACCAAACCAACTTCCAGATTTGGTCTGCACCGGGACTTGAACCGGCGACCCTCCGGTTCCCAACCCAAGTCCCTAAAGACTGAGCTACTTCTGTCCCCAGGGGACCTGGAGGGGGACTGTTGGGGGGCTGGAGGGGACTGGAGGGGGACTGGAGGGGGACTGTAAGGGGGACTGTTGGGGGGCTGGAGGGGGACTGGAGGGGGACTGGAGGGGGACTGTAAGGGGGACTGTTGGGGGGCTGGAGGGGGACTGGAGGGGGACTGTAAGGGGGACTGTTGGGGGGCTGGAGGGGACTGGAGGGGGACTGGAGGGGGACTGTTGGGGGGCTGGAGGGGGACTGGAGGGGGACTGGAGGGGGACTGTAAGGGGGACTGTTGGGGGGCTGGAGGGGGACTGGAGGGGGACTGTAAGGGGGACTGTTGGGGGGCTGGAGGGGACTGGAGGGGGACTGGAGGGGGACTGTTGGGGGGCTGGAGGGGGACTGGAGGGTGACTGGAGGGGGACTGTAAGGGGGACTGTTGGGGGGCTGGAGGGGGACTGGAGGGGGACTGTAAGGGGGACTGTTGGGGGGCTGGAGGAGGACTGGAGGGGGACTGTAAGGGGGACTGTTGGGGGGCTGGAGGGGGACTGTAAGGGGGACTGTTGGGGGGCTGGAGGGGGACTGTAAGGGGGACTGTTGGGGGGCTGGAGGGGGACTGGAGGGGGACTGTAAGGGGGACTGTTGGGGGGCTGGAGGGGGACTGTAAGGGGGACTGTTGGGGGGCTGGAGGGGGACTGGAGGGGGACTGTAAGGGGGACTGTTGGGGGACTGGAGGGGGACTGTAAGGGGGACTGTTGGGGGACTGGAGGGGGACTGTAAGGGGGACTGTTGGGGGACTGGAGGGGGACTGTAAGGGGGACTGTTGGGGGGCTGGAGGGGGACTGTAAGGGGGACTGTTGGGGGGCTGGAGGTGGACTGGAGGGGGGCTGGAGGGGGCTGGAGGGGGACTGTAAGGGGGACTGTTGGGGGGCTGGAGGGGGACTGTAAGGGGGACTGTTGGGGGGCTGGAGGTGGACTGGAGGGGGGCTGGAGGGGGCTGGAGGGGACCTGTAAGGGGGACTGTTGGGGGGCTGGAGGGGGACTGTAAGGGGGACTGTTGGGGGGCTGGAGGTGGACTGGAGGGGGGCTGGAGGGGGCTGGAGGGGACCTGTAAGGGGGACTGTTGGGGGGCTGGAGGGGGACTGTTGGGGGGACCCAATGATGGACCTTAAATACGAACACAGAGAGATAAGGGTTTGTCAAATCAAGACGTCAGGATGATCAATGATCTCCTTGTGTGTCCAGTGAGACTTTTAAATTCAAAGTCAGTTAAAGTTAAAAACTTTAAATTCTTCACTTTGAGGTTTTATCTGAAGAAAAAGAAGAGAAGCTGCAGATTAATCAAACTCACTGTCACCAGAATATCATAAACACAGGAAGATAAAACCCAACACCACAACTTCAGATCACATGATGCTGTTTCCCCTTCACAGAGCCAAGTCACAGGGCGGAAATATGCGGCTTGAAACAGCGCTCTGAACAGGACTATAACTACAGATCCAGCCTTAATTAGGAAACAGAGGAAAGAACCAATCAATGTTCAGACCATGCCTCCACACTAACCGCACTCTCAAATAAAACACTCAAGCAGAAACAAGAAGATCAAAAGTTCTCCTAGTCTTCTGAGAATCACCAAGACAGAGTTCTGCATCTGATCTGTTAAAAACTGACTTTATAAGCATCAGTGTTCAGACAGCGCCCCCCAGTGTACGTGTGTGTAACCACGTGTTCCTGTAGGTCTCAGAGAGTCACACACTCTACAAACACTCGGACTGAAGACCCTGAAGAACAATCCAGAAGGAACTCATGTTCAAACATTAGAACGTAAAGAAGATAACCCCGACCCGCCGTACGGGCATAAAGGGATCTTACCAGAGGTCAGCGGGCGCCGCTCCTTGCTCTCATCTTGTGTTTCAGTGCAGCTCTGACGCTCATATCCTCTAACCTCCTCACAACACTGCTGACTGAATTTTCTGTTCTGCAGCACAAATTCCATTAAATTGGAATTTCAAATGGAAGCTTTCCAGATTCGCAGCAGATCAGCGAATCACATGAAAGCATGTGATGTCACATGGCGAGGGGCCTGGCCTCGGGAAGACTGAAGAGTCCCTCCGCTGCCCTGCAGAAGACCTCCACACGGATTACAGCCACTGCCTTTGTTTCCTCCTCTACAACTAATCAGGGGATTTTTATAAAGACTGACAAAGAAGGCGGACCAGGAGAGACCAGAAGAGGCCTGACAGGAATGTATTCATGGTTTTTAATCTCCTGTTTGTCCCTTCAGGCTCTCCGTAGATAGTGGTCCTCAGTGTCTCCCTGTAGTCTCAGTGATGTAAAAGAAGAACACTGCTGCATCTTTGAATGTCTCATTTCACTTTAACAAACTCTCAGACAGTAATATCCACCTCATGACATCACACATTGACCTCATGACATCACACATTGACCTTTGTTCCTTTGAGCTGTTTGACCTCACTTTGATCCCTTACAACTTCCTGTTTCTGTGCTCACTTCCTGTGGTAACACTCGGACGTCCTCATCATCTCTGATCTCGTTGTATAAAACATGTAAATATTGAGCTACTGGGACGGTTACTGGTCTGGTTGAGATGTGTATCTTTGTGAAATACTGTCCACTGCTTTTTAAAAAGGAACACAGAGTGAACGGATGGAAAGGTTCAAAGATATCTCTGTAATAGATGTGACTTTAAATCAAAGGATCAGAGAGGTGGGGGAAATGGAGCAGCTGCTGTTCCTCTGGAAGGTAAATGTTGGTCAACTTTACAACAGAAATAATGAATGGTTTCCTGGACTGTCTTCTCTCTGACCTGATAATCAGCATCTTTTAATAAAGGTGTGATTTTCTATTTGATGTTTGAGTGTGTGTAGGTGTGAGTGCCTTCAGGTAGATGTTCTGCTGATGATTGTTCATTGTTTTAAATGTTCTGTGATGTATGGAGACTGAAGGAGAGTTTGTCTCTAAAGTCAGAGTGACCCTTCAGGAGAGAAACACATCTGATGTCTTCTCTCTGTGATCACGTTTAAAGGTTTCCTGAATCATCACATCGTGTTCCTCTTTTAAAGAACTATCCGTTCTCTCCATGTTTCACACTAAATACTCTCCGGGGTTTATCCAAACTGCGAAGTGTCTCCACAATCTGTCAGCAGACAGTCTCTACTGTCTGTGCTGTTTCCTGTTAGGACCTGCTGCTCACTATTCAGAGATTTGTTTCTACTTTGTCTCTTTCTTTCAGGGAGGAAGTGGTGTCATGAGCGTTACCCGAACCGGCCGCATCCATCATCGTTTTTATCTTTATTCAAGAAGAGTAACGCTCATAAACAGCCAGGTAAACAAAAACAATATCACAAAGTAAACAACCTGAATGACCACGAGGGCTCAGAACGACCACGTGGGCTCAGAACGACCACGAGGGTTCAGAACGACCACGAGGGTTCAGAACGACCACGAGGGCTCAGAACAACCACGAGGGTTCAGAACGACCACAAGGGTTCAGACTACTGAACGACCACGAGGGTTCAGAACGACCACGAGGGTTCAGAACGACCACGAGGGCTCAGAACGACCACGAGGGTTCAGAACGACCACGAGGGCTCAGAACGACCACAAGGGTTCAGAACGACCACGAGGGTTCAGACTACTGAACAACCACGAGGGTTCAGAACGACCACGTGGGCTCAGAACGACCACGAGGGCTCAGAACGACCACGAGGGTTCAGAACGACCACGAGGGCTCAGAACGACCACGAGGGCTCAGAACGACCACGAGGGTTCAGAACGACCACGAGGGTTCAGAACGACCACGAGGGTTCAGACTACTGAACGACCACGAGGGCTCAGAACAACCACGAGGGTTCAGAACGACCACGAGGCCTCAGAACGACCACGAGGGTTCAGAACGACCACGAGGGCTCAGAACGACCACGAGGGTTCAGACTACTGAACGACCACGAGGGTTCAGACTACTGAACGACCACGAGGGTTCAGAACGACCACGAGGGCTCAGAACGACCACGAGGGTTCAGACTACTGAACGACCACGAGGGTTCAGAACGACCACGAGGGCTCAGAACGACCACGAGGGTTCAGACTACTGAACGACCACGAGGGTTCAGAACGACCACAAGGGTTCAGACTACTGAACAACCACGAGGGTTCAGAACGACCACGAGGGTTCAGAACGACCACGAGGGCTCAGAACGACCACGAGGGTTCAGAACGACCACGAGGGTTCAGAACGACCACGAGGGTTCAGACTACTGAACGACCACGAGGGTTCAGACTACTGAACGACCACGAGGGTTCAGACTACTGAACGACCACGAGGGTTCAGACTACTGAACGACCACGAGGGCTCAGAACGACCACGAGGGTTCAGACTACATACTGAACTGTGGCTGTTGGGAGAGGGCCCAGGTGTCTTACCTGCCTAACCCTAACCCGATGAAAGGTGACGACCCTTCACCTCAGTTGGAGACATGAAAACAAAGTGACCTACCAGAACCTGAGCGCGTCCTTGGTGCTGCGGTCGGGGTGATGCTGCACGTAGTGGAAGAGACACAGGAAGCGCTCCAGACCCTGAAGGCTGACCTGAACACAGAGAGAGAGACCAGCATGAATCCACATGGAGAGAGACCGCCACTGTTAAGACCACCCGGACCCCGTCTGAATAACTTAGTTTGAAATAAAGATAATAATAATAATGATTTATCAGGCGGGTCAGATACAGAGCCCACAGCCTCTAAACACTAAACATTGGTATTCATACATTCCATATAAGGAAGACATCAGTGAGTGTGACCATATAAGGAAGACATCAGTGAGTGTGACCATATAAGGAAGACATCAGTGAGTGTGACCATATAAGGAAGACATCAATGAGTGTGACCATATAAGGAAGACATCAGTGAGTGTGACCATATAAGGAAGACATCAGTGAGTGTGACCATATAAGGAAGACATCAATGAGTGTGACCATATAAGGAAGACATCAGTGAGTGTGACCATATAAGGAAGACATCAGCGTGACCATATAAGGAAGACATCAGTGAGTGTGACCATATAAGGAAGACATCAGTGAGTGTGACCATATAAGGAAGACATCAATGAGTGTGACCATATAAGGAAGACATCAGTGAGTGTGACCATATAAGGAAGACATCAGCGTGACCATATAAGGAAGACATCAGTGAGTGTGACCATATAAGGAAGACATCAGTGAGTGTGACCATATAAGGAAGACATCAATGAGTGTGACCATATAAGGAAGACATCAATGAGTGTGACCATATAAGGAAGACATCAGTGAGTGTGACCATATAAGGAAGACATCAGTGAGTGTGACCATATAAGGAAGACATCAGTGAGTGTGACCATATAAGGAAGACATCAATGAGTGTGACCATATAAGGAAGACATCAGTGAGTGTGACCATATAAGGAAGACATCAGCGTGACCATATAAGGAAGACATCAGTGAGTGTGACCATATAAGGAAGACATCAATGAGTGTGACCATATAAGGAAGACATCAGTGAGTGTGACCATATAAGGAAGACCCAGGAGCTAGCTAACACCTCCACTAATCTGACACCACTAACTAGATCGGTTCAGGCCCGCTGATCACTGAGAGAGCGTCTGGGTCACAGCAGGGAGGAACAGACAGCAGGACAAACCCTTCACATACAGTCTGACTGAAGGAGGAGTCTGCTGGATGCTGACAGGGTGACGCTGCTCTCTCTCTAGTTTGACTACACTGGTACAGAGCAGTTTGGTAAAAAGAGACATTAGGCAGAAATATCTGTACTCAGTTATTCCTGACACGGTTAAATATCTTGATTTTCCATCCTGAGGCTGCTACACCGATAAACAAGTCTGTTGTAGAGCTGCACATTATGATTCTTTCCATGTTTGATTTGAAGGGGCAGGAAGGAGGAGGGAGGAGCAGGAAGGAGGAGGGAGGAGCAGGAAGGAGGAGGAGGGAGGAGCAGGAAGGAGGAGGGAGGAGCAGGAAGGAGCACGAAGGAGGAGGGAGGAGCAGGAAGGAGGAGGGAGGAGCAGGAAGGAGCACGAAGGAGGAGGGAGGAGCAGGAAGGAGGAGGAAGGAGCAGGAAGGAGGAGAGAGGAGCAGGAAGGAGGAGGAAGGAGCAGGAAGGAGGAGGGAGGAGCACGAAGGAGCACGAAGGAGGAGGGAGGAGCAGGAAGGAGCAGGAAGGAGGAGGGAGGAGCAGGAAGGAGCACGAAGGAGGAGGGAGGAGCAGGAAGGAGGAGGAAGGAGCAGGAAGGAGGAGAGAGGAGCAGGAAGGAGGAGGAAGGAGCAGGAAGGAGGAGGGAGGAGCACGAAGGAGCACGAAGGAGGAGGGAGGAGCAGGAAGGAGCAGGAAGGAGGAGGAAGGAGCACGAAGGAGGAGGGAGGAGCAGGAAGGAGCAGGAAGGAGGAGGAAGGAGCAGGAAGGAGCAGGAAGGAGGAGGAAGGAGCAGGAAGGAGGAGGGAGGAGCAGGAAGGAGGAGGAAGGAGCAGGAAGGAGGAGGGAGGAGCAGGAAGGAGCAGGAAGGAGGAGGAAGGAGCAGGAAGGAGGAGAGAGGAGCAGGAAGGAGGAGAGAGGAGCAGGAAGGAGGAGGGAGGAGCAGGAAGGAGGAGGAAGGAGCAGGAAGGAGGAGGGAGGAGCAGGAAGGAGCAGGAAGGAGCACGAAGGAGGAGGGAGGAGCAGGAAGGAGCAGGAAGGAGGAGGAAGGAGCAGGAAGGAGGAGAGAGGAGCAGGAAGGAGGAGGAAGGAGCAGGAAGGAGGAGGGAGGAGCACGAAGGAGCACGAAGGAGGAGGGAGGAGCAGGAAGGAGCAGGAAGGAGGAGGAAGGAGCAGGAAGGAGGAGGGAGGAGCAGGGAGGAGGAAGGAGCAGGAAAGAGGAGGGAGGAGGAGGGAGGAGCAGGGAGGAGGAAGGAGCAGGAAGGAATAGGAAGGAGGAGGAAGGGGCATGAAGTAGGAGCAGGGAGGAGGAAGGAGCAGGAAGGAATAGGAAGGAGGAGGAAGGGGCATGAAGTAGGAGCAGGGAGGAGGAAGGAGCAGAAAGAAGGAGGAAGGAGCAGGAAGGGGCAGAAAGGAGGAGGAAGGAGGAGAGAGGGGGAGGAAGGAACAGGAAGGGGCAGGAAGTAGCAGGAAGGAGGAGGGAGTTCAAACACGAGAGCAAATATAAACAGGAAGTGACTGAGAGGAAGTCAAAGAATGGAGTCTTTAATGAACTCTGCAGTGATGCACTCAGCTAATTAAAAAACTTCTTGTCGGGTCTTTTCCTCATACGGGAGTAGAAACTGTGGAGTTCACTGTTACAGTCATTCCCGGCAGCAGGCTTGTTTTTCCTGCGACGCTCTAATCCAATATTACAACGCACTCGAGCCAAAGTGGCCGGGTGATTTGATAAAAAAGAAACTGCAGATGCTGATTAATGCAGCTGGAAGAGAAATCAACGGTTCACACCGCTCAGAGAACTCAGGGAAACATGCAGGCAGATTTGACCTTTCCTCCGATGTCAGTTAAACACACACACCGACTCTCTGGAAGGTTTTCTTTAAAAAGGTATTTATTAGAGCTCTAAAAGGATCCAACAGCACAAACACCAGCCAGAGGTTAAAGGTCAGTGACTGAATTAGCTGAGATGACACCTAGCAGACAGCTAGCCGCTCCCGCCTGTCAATCAAAGAGGCCACGCCCCCTAATTTCACTTTAAACCTTAATATAATGTAAACAGGTGAGTTATATTCAGCTGAAGAGAGAAATGAGCTCTAGAGACTCAAACTGTTTTTATACCAGGATGTAAACATGTTTATTTTAACATAGAGCTCTATGGGGACTGACTCACTGCAGGAGACAGACTCTAGTGGACACTGGAGGAACTGCAGCTGTAAAGTTAGACATTAGCCATGGATGTTACGAGCATTATGTAGCATTATGTAGCATTATGTAGCGTTATGTAGCGTTATGTAGCGTTATTAAGCATTATGTAGCTTAATGTAAATTTGAGTAGCATTATGTAGCATTATGTAGCGTTATGTAGCATTATGTAGCGTTATGTAGCGTTATTAAGCATTATGTAGCTTAATGTAGATTTGAGTAGCATTATGTAGCGTTACGTAGCATTATGTAGTATTATGTAGCGTTATGTAGCGTTATTAAGCATTATGTAGCTTAATGTAGATTTGAGTAGCATTATGTAGCGTTATGTAGCATTATGTAGCGTTATGTTGCATTATGTAGCATTATGTAGCATTATGTAGCGTTACGTAGCATTATGTAGCATTATGTAGCGTTATGTAGCGTTATTAAGCATTATGTAGCTTAATGTAGATTTGAGTAGCATTATGTAGCATTATGTAGCGTTATGTAGCATAATGTAGATTTGAGTAGCGTTATGTCGCGTTATGTAGCATTATGTAGCGTTATGTAGCGTTATTAAGCATTATGTAGCTTAATGTAGATTTGAGTAGCATTATGTAGCGTTATGTAGCATTATGTAGCGTTATGTAGCATTATGTAGCGTTATTAAGCATTATGTAGCTTAATGTAGATTTGAGTAGCGTTATGTAGCATTATGTAGCGTTATGTAGCATTATTTAGCATAGACATGGTATGGAAAAGAATACCATTATGTAGCATTATGTAGCTTAATGTAGATTTGAGTAGCATTATGTAGCGTTATGTAGCATTATGTAGCGTTATGTAGCATTATGTAGCGTTATGTAGATTTGAGTAGCATTATGTAGCGTTATGTAGCATTATGTAGCGTTATGTAGCATTATGTAGCATTATGTAGCGTTATTAAGCATTATGTAGCTTAATGTAAATTTGAGTAGCATTATGTAGCATTATGTAGCGTTATGTAGCATTATGTAGCGTTATGTAGCATTATGTAGCATTATGTAGCGTTATTAAGCATTATGTAGCTTAATGTAAATTTGAGTAGCATTATGTAGCATTATGTAGCGTTATGTAGCATTATGTAGCGTTATGTAGCGTTATTAAGCATTATGTAGCTTAATGTAGATTTGAGTAGCATTATGTAGCGTTACGTAGCATTATGTAGTATTATGTAGCGTTATGTAGCGTTATTAAGCATTATGTAGCTTAATGTAGATTTGAGTAGCATTATGTAGCGTTATGTAGCATTATGTAGCGTTATGTTGCATTATGTAGCATTATGTAGCATTATGTAGCGTTATGTAGCATTATGTAGCGTTACGTAGCATTATGTAGCATTATGTAGCGTTATGTAGCGTTATTAAGCATTATGTAGCTTAATGTAGATTTGAGTAGCATTATGTAGCATTATGTAGCGTTATGTAGCATAATGTAGATTTGAGTAGCGTTATGTCGCGTTATGTAGCATTATGTAGCGTTATGTAGCGTTATTAAGCATTATGTAGCTTAATGTAGATTTGAGTAGCATTATGTAGCGTTATGTAGCATTATGTAGCGTTATGTAGCATTATGTAGCGTTATTAAGCATTATGTAGCTTAATGTAGATTTGAGTAGCGTTATGTAGCATTATGTAGCGTTATGTAGCATTATTTAGCATAGACATGGTATGGAAAAGAATACCATTATGTAGCATTATGTAGCTTAATGTAGATTTGAGTAGCATTATGTAGCGTTATGTAGCATTATGTAGCGTTATGTAGCATTATGTAGCGTTATGTAGATTTGAGTAGCATTATGTAGCGTTATGTAGCATTATGTAGCGTTATGTAGCATTATGTAGCATTATGTAGCGTTATGTAGCTTTATTAAGCATTATGTAGCTTAATGTAGATTTGAGTAGCATTATGTAGCATTATGTAGCGTTATGTAGCATTATGTAGCATTATGTAGCGTTATGTAGCATTATGTAGCGTTATGTAGCGTTATTAAGCATTATGTAGCTTAATGTAGATTTGAGTAGCGTTATGTAGCATTATGTAGCGTTATGTAGCATTATTTAGCATAGACATGGTATGGAAAAGAATCAAACATGTTAACTTCACATGAACCTGAATTTGATAAAGTTTGAATTCAAAATTCTGTTTCTAAAACCACAAAATGTTTGAAACTACAACATTTCATATCCAAGTTTCATACAAATAACTGAATGATCTATTATTTTTATTCTACAGAGACTCTCGTCCCAAAGAGCCGTCCTGAAGCTGGCACTCGCTTCAAGAAGGAAACCCATCTTCAAACATGTTCTCTCTGTAAACCTTCATATGTTTGGTCTCTCCCTTTCATTAGAAAAGACAAAGACATGTTTCATAAGAAATGTTAGAATACTTATAGCCAGAGGCTGGGACCTGTATCTGTTACACTGCCTTCATCCAACATGTGGATCATGGGAGATCGAGTCATGGGAGTGTGGCGGCTGAGTCACCCGTGCTGGTACAGACTCTCTCAGGATAATGGAGTGGACTCTGACTTGGCAGAGGCTGAGAGAGCGATGTGATCGTGTCCTCGTGAGGGAGGGCGTGGGCCGTTTGTTTTGTCATGTTTTCACTGATTTCTGAGCCACACTGATCTAATTTGACACTCGTGTGATGAGCGTCATGAGGGGACCCTAACGTCCTGCATTTCCTCTGAAACTACAGGTCAGAGAGCGGAGACGTGTGGACGTCTTCTCCTCGCTTCAAAATATCCACAGAATGAAATCAAAGACTGTCAGTGTCACAATCAGCGACCTTTATCCGAGCTGTGGAGGAAATGAAAATGTGTCTCTTCTTGGTTGTTTTTATTACAGGGATCACATGTGAGCTGATCCTTCCTCTGCCCTGCTGCACTCACAGAGTCAGACTTCATCAACATGACCCTGAATGGAAAACGTTGGCGTCAACCTCCAACTCCAGATGAATTATTCATGGATTCAGCGGATCGAGTGAGGAGGTGTGGGGTTCAAACTGAGGAACCATAAATGTGGATGTGAAATCCTGAGGTCCACCAGAGAGCCTGAAGGACCGCCACTACACTGAGTTCATACGAGAAAACCTGAGATACACACAAAGTAAGATTCAAACAGCTCTGACTGCACGCTGCTGCTGTCCACACTCAAAGAGTCATGATGTGTACGAGCATCAACTGTGGAACAATCCCTCAGATCCACCACCGACTTGCTGCTGTGGTTCTATAGATGTGGGTTTTCTCAGGACTGAAACCAGGACACAACAGACTCTGATTAGAGGAAACATGTTATGAAAGTAGGGAAACTCCAACATCACTTCAGAGCGCTCCTATTGGGGAAACAGGTCATCAGGTAGCTACGAGTCAAACACGTCAATAACAAGTCCAGCTACGAGTCAAATACGTCAATAACAAGTCCAGCTACGAGTCAAACACGTCAATAACAAGTCCAGCTACGAGTCAAACACGTCAATAACAAGTCCAGCTACGAGTCAAACACGTCAATAACAAGTCCAGCTACGAGTCAGTCTAATCTCTGAATGAAAACGAAGCATTTCATGAGCTGCAGCTCGGCACGTCTCCTCCTCTCCCATAGGAAGAGAAATAATGAGCTGTGTCATGTTTCCAGCTGAGCTGAGACGCCTCTGCTCCCTCCTCACTATTATTCACCTTTCACATCCTTTAATCTCCTTCAGCTCGGAGCTTTAACCTCAGCAGGAATGTGAAGCACAGAGCATAATGAGCAGGAACACAACTCACAGTCCCAGGATTCAAACCTTTTACCTAAACATCCTCCACGGTGATGCACAAAGCTCGATGCAGCCGGAGGCTCGATGAGTGAAGTTCAGCTGCAGTCACGGAAAAAGTGAACTTTGGTGTTTAGAAACATCCTGTTAGCTCAGAACGAAAGTGAACTGAAGGAGCTGCTCTCTGTGTACACACACACACACACACACACACACACTTTAAGTATAACACAGGTAATAAACACACACACACACTTTAACTATAACACAGGTAATAAACACACACACACACTTTAACTATAACACAGGTAATAAAC
>NC_089204.1:30832952-30839963 GCF_963930695.1 Labrus bergylta
GATTATGACAGATGACGAGGACAGACGAGGACAGATGAGGACAGACGAGGACAGACGGTGACAGATGATGACAGACGAGGACAGATGAGGACAGACGAGGACAGACGAGGACAGATGATGAGAGACGAGGACAGATGAGGACAGACGGTGACAGATGATGACAGACGAGGACAGATGAGGACAGATTATAACAGATGAGGACAGAT
This sequence comes from Labrus bergylta, assembly GCF_963930695.1. NCBI lineage: Eukaryota > Metazoa > Chordata > Actinopteri > Labriformes > Labridae > Labrus > Labrus bergylta. The sequence goes on from NC_089204.1 coordinate 30,833,159, forward strand.
TATGACAGACGAGGACAGACGGTGACAGACGAGGACAGATTATGACAGATGACGAGGACAGACGGTGACAGACGAGGACAGATTATGACAGATGACGAGGACAGACGAGGACAGATGAGGACAGACGAGGACAGACGGTGACAGATGATGACAGACGAGGACAGACGAGGACAGATGATGACAGACGAGGACAGATGAGGACAGACGGTGACAGATGATGACAGACGAGGACAGATGAGGACAGATTATAACAGATGAGGACAGATTATGACAGACGAGGACAGATGACGAGGACAGACGAGGACAGACGGTGACAGATGATGATTGTAACGAGTGAGGATGATTGAAGATGTCAGACGAGGATACAAAGTAAAAATGATGTCAGATGCAGCGGAGGACGACGACGACAGACGGTGAACATCTGTTATCCCAACAACAGACTGTAAAAGAGGAAGTATTCTAAAGATCAGGCCGCTGTATGTCAGCTCCATGGAGCTCTCCGTTTTCAGTTTTAATAATCTTCTACAGCTGAACAGTCTCTAACGTCTCTCTGGGTCCTGGTGTAAAAACTGGAGAGTGAAATAACAGAGCACGCAGGGAAAGAATGTCTCTGAACAATGTTTGCTATTGTTGGACGATTTGACCTCAGGGAACGTTTTATTAACAGCAGTTCCCTCAAACTCTCTTCATTCAGACTTTAAAATCTGATGCCTTCAGGAAGACCTCAGGTTTTAGAAAGAGCCCTACAAAGACAGACTATAGTCAGAGGAAGGAATCTGGAAGCCTCTTCTTCTTCTAGAGAATAAAAACAAGTAGAATTAACGTCCATCACACCAGCTCCTACCTGTAGATCAGCTCCCTGCAGCCTGCAGTCCATGTACTTCTCCCAGGCGTAGGACAACTCGGTCTGCTGGTGGCTGGCCATGACGTCCACACCTCCAGGAAGAACAGCCACAGACAGTCAGTCAGTCAGTCAGTCAGACAGTCAGTCAGACTGATGAGAAAGCCCTGACAGGTCTCTCCTGGTCTTCCTGGTCCTGATGCTCTCTCCTGGTCTTCCTGGTCTTCCTGGTCCTGATGCTCTCTCCTGGTCTTCCTGGTCCTGATGCTCTCTCCTGGTCTTCCTGGTCCTGATGCTCTCTCCTGGTCTTCCTGGTCCTGAAGTGTCCTCTGCTGCTCTCCGGAGTAATTCATCGCAGCTTCATGACTCTCTGCGCCGCTCCGACACTTTCTCCCTCTTCCTGCAGGAACATAACAGTGTTCAGTGTTCCTGATCAGAGAAACACTGTTAGCTCAAATGCTACTTTAACCCGGAGAAGCTAACAGCTGTTTGTGACGCAGCGGAGCTGAAACCGGAGTCCGAGAGGGGGACACACCGAAGCCCAAGCAGCTGATCAACACACTCAGCTAGCATGCAAGCTAGGAGTGTTGACACTAACTGCTTTTAGAGAGTACTTTCCTGTTTACTCTTCAAAATAAAAGTAGTCCTAACGCGCAGTGACAAACTCTTTATTACTCATTCAGTTACATTTATCACTCAATAATATATATTTAATATATACAGACTTTTATGTATTTTACAGTTAATAAATCAGATACATTTATTTATATATTACATATCCTGACTGTCATCTGATAATAAAGAGGGATATTATATTCATTCTACTAGTTTAGGAAATAATCACACAATTCAATAATACGGGTGATAAATAAATACACATATAATCTCATAAATATGACATCATATGTGTCATAATTGTTTGCTCTGTCCAAAGATGATATTTGTATGTTGTCGTGTGTCCATCCTCCGAGGACCGAGCTTTTATTTTGAAGGTTCCGCTGTATATCAATATTCAGTGTTCCGGTTAGCTTGTATACAAGAGGCATCAAAAAGCTCGATAATTGTAACCAGAGTTAACTTACTGTGCCTTTAATCACAGAGCTGATATAAGAGTTTAGTTTAACCACCTTTCAGTGCAAAAAGAAAAACGTGTTCCGGTGTTTTAGCTCGTATTAACGGTTAGCTGTGAACCGAGAGAAACGAGCTCCTCTTAAATCAAACATCACTGTCCGATTCATTCTCATCTTTATTACAATCATCACCTCCACCTGGGAAAGAACAATCATCACCTCCACCTGGGACAGAACAATCATCACCTCCACCTGGGAAAGAACAATCATCACCTCCACCTGGGAAAGAACAATCATAACATCATACCTTCGTCTCCATGAAGCTAACAGCAGCTGACAGTAAAGCTAACCTCCGTCCATCAGAGGCTGCGATGTGTGTCGCCCTCAGCGCGGACTGACAGGCTGCCTGGTGTGACGCCCTCAGCGCGGACTGACAGGCTGCCTGGTGTGACGCCCTCAGCGCGGACTGACAGGCTGCCTGGTGTGTCGCCCTCAGCGCGGACTGACAGGCTGCCTGGTGTGACGCCCTCAGCGCGGACTGACAGGCTGCGATGTGTGTCGCCCTCAGCGCGGACTGACAGGCTGCGAGGTGTGACGGCCCTCAGCGCGGACTGACAGGCTGCGAGGTGTGACGGCCCTCAGCGCGGACTGAGAGGCTGCGATGTGTGTCGCCCTCAGCGCGGACTGACAGGCTGCGAGGTGTGACGGCCCTCAGCGCGGACTGAGAGGCTGCGATGTGTGTCGCCCTCAGCGCGGACTGACAGGCTGCGATGTGTGACGCCCTCAGCGCGGACTGACAGGCTGCGAGGTGTGACGGCCCTCAGCGCGGACTGACAGGCTGCGAGGTGTGTCGCCCTCAGCGCGGACTGACAGGCTGCTAGGTGTGACGGCCCTCAGCGCGGACTGACAGGCTGCTAGGTGTGACGGCCCTCAGCGCGGACTGACAGCCTACGAGGTGTGACGGCCCTCAGCGCGGACTGAAAGGACAAGGTGTCAGTCGGCCATCAGCGCGGACTGTAAGGACGAGGTTTTAGTCAGCCCTCAGCGCGGATTGAAAGGCTGCAAGGTGTGAGTCAGCCCTCAGCGCGGACTGAAAGGCTGCGAGGTGCAAATAATTGATGTGCAATACGTAAATTAATAAAAAAAATGTTAACATTAACTAAACATATTTTGGCCCCCATGTAATGACGATTCTGACGTCAAGTCGGGAAGTCGGACACCTCATTCTTTTCAGAGTTTCCAAGTTGTTGAGCAGGTGTTCATGTGCATTCGATTACTCGGAAACTTGTTTTTTCCGATGTGTTTGACACCACCCAGTGTCAATCTGCCCTCACCGCTGATTGAGAGGCTGTGCATGTGGTAAATCTGCACTCAGCGTGGACTGAAAGTTTGTGCAGTGTGAATCTGCCCTCAGCGCGGACTGAAAGGCTGTGCAGTGTGAATCTGCCCTCAGCGCGTACTGAAAGGCTGTGCAATGTGAAAGTGCCCTCAGCGCGGACTGAAAGGCTGTGCAATGTGAATCTGCCCTCAGCGCGTACTGAAAGGCTGTGCAATGTGAATCTGCCCTCAGCGCGGACTGAAAGGCTGTTTTTTTATAAACCTACTATACTAGTATTTGTCACTGATTTGTTCAAAATGCAGTATGCGAACAAATGTAAGATCCACAGTATAACAAAAATAATTGGATGATGTACTGATACATTTTAAAAAGTACAGTAGGCATCAGACCAGTCTCCCTTACTTACTGTTTCCCACAATGCAAAGCGGCAGGTCAGAGATCCTTCAGGTGCTGACTTATATTAAAAATCTAAAACTTAATAGTTTAATAATCAGTTGGAAAACTCTCATGCTGATTAATTAATGACCTGTTTGGATTATTAAGTCTTTGGTCCTGTTTGTTAAGATTTGCAGTTTTTAATTATATTAAAGTCTTTATATTTTAAAGTGGGTTTTTTTTACAAATAAAGCAGGAGCACGCAGAATTAGCATAAACTCTGAATGAAGCTACATATTCCGAGTTTTTATAGTGACCCTTGTTTCCTTTATGATGTCATCGTATCAACACATTGCAAGTTTGTAAAAAGGCCATGTGCAGATTCATTGATATGTATGAATGTATATATATATATATATATATATATATATATATATAACGTGTTAAATGAGTGAGTTAATGAAAACGTGGTCGTGGTTCTGAATCTTTGACACGCCTCTCTCCTCACACTTGAAGATAAATTTAACACATTTTTATTTTTTTTATTTTTTATTGTGTTTGAGTTTCTTACAGTGAACAATCTTTTTATATTTATTATATTTTCACCAACAACAAACTGAACTAAATTCTTTGTTTAAACTTGACCTGTAGTTACCTCTACCCACCGCCGGATGTCGCTGTTTCACAATAAAAGCACAGACACACAGCAGACCACATGTTTTAAAAAAGCTTTCTTGTTTTGCTGCTCAGTATGTTAAAGTCATACAAACACGTCATGAAATAAAAACACACACAGGAAATTATGTCATGTTTAACGATGAGGATTTTCACATTAAAGTTTGCATCCCTTGAGCTTTATTCTCGGGTTATGTGCACTCAGGAAAAGAACAAAATCAAAGTGTTTATTTTTACAGTTCTGTGACTTTATAAATGTAGATACGAAAAGCCTGCAGGAAGTTCACCTCCGCTTTCCAGCAGCTCGCCACCACATTCCCACAAGCCGCCATTTTCCTCTGACATCACACTCCTTCATCAATACAACTTCAAACTTGAATTCTTGACATTTATAAAAGCGTTCGATCTTCAGGCCTCGAGCGTGGCGTTCGAGGGAAACATCTGCTGTGTCAATATGGTGGACAGTAAAGCCGAGCGGCTCCTAAATGTGGTCAAACATCCAAACAGTGTCGACTCTCTGTGAGCAGCTGCCATATTTTAGAAGCCGCTGTCCCGCTCCACGCAGCCCACCGCGTTGTGAGGACACCTGCAGGAGCGGCCGTTGGGCGTGGCCAAGCAGAGGTCGCTGCAGCCGCCGTTATTCACAGAGCAGACGTTCTGACCTGCAGGGATGAAGAAAACAGACACTGAGCAACTCACAGAGAGATACACACACACACACAGAGAGTAACACACACAGAGATACACACAGAGTTACACACACAGAGATACACACACAGAGTAACACACACAGAGATACACACACACAGAATAACACACAGAGATACACACAGAGATACACACAGAGATACACACACAGAGACACACAGAGATACACACACAGTGATACACACAAACAGAGATACACACAGAGATACACACACAGAGATACACAGAGATACACACACAGTGATACACACAAACAGAGATACACACACAGAGATACACACAGAGATACACACACAGAGATACACACACAGTGATACACACAAACAGTGATACACACAAACAGAGATACACACACAGAGATACACACAGAGATACACACACAGAGATACACACACAGTGATACACACACAGTGATACACACACACAGAGATACACACACAGTGATACACACACAGAGATACACACACAGAGATACACACAGAGTTACACACACAGAGATACACACACAGTGATACACACACAGTGATACACACACACAGAGATACACACACAGTGATACACACACAGTGATACACACACAGAGATACACACACAGAGAGTAACACACACAGAGATACACACAGAGTTACACACACAGAGATACACACACAGTGATACACACACAGTGATACACACACACAGAGATACACACACAGTGATACACACACAGAGATACACACAAACAGAGATACACACACAGAGAGTAACACACACAGAGATACACACAGAGTTACACACACAGAGATACACACAAACAGAGATACACACACAGAGAGTAACACACACAGAGATACACACAGAGTTACACACACAGAGATACACACACAGAGTAACACACACAGAGATACACACACACAGAATAACACACAGAGATACACACAGAGATACACACAGAGATACACACACAGAGACACACAGAGATACACACACAGTGATACACACAAACAGAGATACACACAGAGATACACACACAGAGATACACAGAGATACACACACAGTGATACACACAAACAGAGATACACACACAGAGATACACACAGAGATACACACACAGAGATACACACACAGTGATACACACAAACAGTGATACACACAAACAGAGATACACACACAGAGATACACACAGAGATACACACACAGAGATACACACACAGTGATACACACACAGTGATACACACACACAGAGATACACACACAGTGATACACACACAGAGATACACACAAACAGAGATACACACAAACAGAGATACACACAGAGATACACACACAGTGATACACACAAACAGAGATACACACAACAGAGATACACACAGAGATACACACACAGAGATACACACACAGTGATACACACAAACAGAGATACACACACAGAGATACACACAACAGAGATACACACACAGAGATACACAAACAGAGATACACACAGAGATACACACACAGAGATACACACACAGTGATACACACACAGTGATACACACAAACAGAGATACAACACAGAGATACACACACAGAGATACACACAACAGTGATACACACACAGTGATACACACACAGAGATACACACAGAGATACACACACAGAGATACACACACAGTGATACACACAAACAGAGATACACACACAGAGACACACACAAACAGAGATACACACACAGAGACACACAGAGATACACACAGAGATACACACACAAAGATACACACACAGAGATACACACAGAGATACACACAGAGATACACACAGAGATACACACAGAGATAC
>NC_089204.1:30840163-30867663 GCF_963930695.1 Labrus bergylta
AGACCAGAAAGACCAGAAAGACCAGAAAGACCCAGAAACACCCAGAAAGACCAGAAAGACCCAGAAAGACCAGAAAGACCCAGAAAGACCCAGAAACACCAGAAAGACCCAGAAACACCCAGAAAGACCAGAAACACCCAGAAAGACCCAGAAACACCCAGAAAGACCAGAAAGACCAGAAAGACCCAGAAAGACCAGAAAGACCCAGAAAGACCAGAAAGACCAGAAAGACCCAGAAAGACCAGAAAGACCAGAAAGACCCCGGACTGTCTCAAGCTTACATTCAGAGATTCTGTATCAAAAACTATTTCAACATGTGAAGAAGGAGAACACACTGATCTCTGTCCCTACAGTCACACACACACACACACACACACACACATACACACACACACACACACACACACACACACACACACTTGGTTACATAAACAGCAGTAAAGTCGGTGTGCGTGCGCAGGCTGTCATCAGGTAGTGATCCTGAATGGAGCACATAAAGCGAGCGGGCCGATAAGCCCCCCCCCATGTGCTCTCTCCCCCCCCCCCCCCCCCCCCCCCCCCATGTGCTCTCCCCCCCCCCCCCCCCCCCCCCCCCCCCCATGTGCTCGCCTCAGATTCAAATTTAGCTCTGCGTAGGGAATTGATGAGACACAGAGCTCAAAGCCAGAGTCTTCAAAGACGGCGGTTACACAAGATGCAAGGCGTCAAACCCACTTTGTAGTTGTCGGGTGAACGAGTGGGTTGTAGCTGCGCCGGGCGATACGGAGCAGAGCGCTGAAGTTACACCAAGGTTACAGCGAGAGAGGAAAAGTGATCTTTGTTCTGTTTTTAGAATGTCTGTAGTGGTGGGAGTCAGAGCTGCTCCATCAGGTTTCAAGGTGAAGGTCCCCTTTATCACTGCCATAAAACACGGCAGGTGTGGGAGGGAGAGCAGAGCTGGAACGCCGAGGGGGGGCGGGGGGGGGGGGGGGGGGGGGGGTGAGGAAGACAGAGCTGCTGGTAAAATAATGGAAGAGAGCGGTTTCATCACATTGAAGGGAGCGTTAAAGGAGCGCTGTTTGAAGAAATACACTTATTTATCTTCTTGTGATCAGACAGATCATCATACCCCTCTTCTTAACCTCAGATATGAATAGCAGCATTTAGCTTAGCATTAAGAAATAACTAGCCATGGGTATTAAACCAAGCCTCCAGTTTAGGTCAAACTTAAAGAAGCAGTATGTAGCTCTGCCCCCTAGTGTTTAAAATGAGTACTGCAGTCTAAATTCTAAACATCATAGAGAGCTGTCTCCCCCCTCCTCTCTAGAGTGGATGCTCACTCAGGTCACCATGTGGTGGACTCCCCCCCCCCCCCCCTCACTCAGGTCACCATGTGGTGGACTCCCCCCCCCCCTCACTCAGGTCACCATGTGGTGGACTCCCCCCCCCCCCCCCCCTCACTCAGGTCACCATGTGGTGGACTCTGAAGCTTCAGTGTTTTATCCAGCTCTGCATGGGTCTGTAAACCTTTCTGTGTTCTAACCTCTCTCCATTTTTCAAAAGCATCTCCAATATTGATCCTAGTTTGAGCACGTTTCTGCTCGTGGAGCTTATTAGAAACATGCAGAGGCTTTTTAGGTCGGGTACAATCACTTCTATCTGAACCACTTCTCTTCTGCATGTTTCTTTAACGTGCTTTATTTTCTACAGCAGTCTAGAAACCGTCAAGAACAAAAACCTCCAACAACATTTGAAAAATGTACCAACGTTAAGATGTTTGAATAAGATCTAGTTTGTTTTTATTGAGAGCGAACATGAAGTCATTTTCAGTGTTAGCATGACGGCACAGAAAGAGATATTTTAAAGTGAATCATTTGACTTCAGTTCGAGGTTTGTGCTGTTAGCTTAGCTACAGCTAACGACTTTAGAGCTCACACAGGTGATGTGGGAGGAGTCAACACCAACCAGCATCATCTGTAATGATCAAATGTTGCTGAACAAACTGTGAGAGCTGTTAGTTTATCCCCCTCCCTTTAGTCTTTATGCTAAGCTAACAGGCTGCTGAATCAAAGTATTCCTCCTTCAGAGTTAGCTCAATAAAGAACGTGTCATGGTGGTTATGAATGAAATGTCTGCAGCTCGTCCACTCGTCCACCTCGTCCACTCGTCCACTCATTTCTTGTTTCCTTGTTGTCATTTTGAAATCTGGTTTCACACGATGACCACGTCAACATTTCATTATCACACAGTAACGAGCTCTCTGAGTAAAACTGAGAGACTGGAGAGGAAGTAGAGGATTGCTTCATTCTTGCAGAGGCCCCACCTCCCCCCTCCTCCCCCCCCCCCCCCCCCTCCTCCCCCCAGCTTCCTGTGCAGCAGCATGGCCGCTCAACCTTTCCTTTCCCCGTTCGGAGCTCGGTCAGGCTCCAGAGCTCCCTCCTCCACATACATTATTTACACCCCCCCCCCCCCCCTCAGCTCAAAAGAATCAGGGCAGAGGGAAATAACACCACTGTATTACCTCCCCCCCCCCCCCCTCCACCCCACCTGCTCGCTCTTTTCTCACTCTGTGGGATGAAAATACAGCGCAGGGCTGCGACAATGGGAAACTCTGTGAGGCCCCCGCCCTCCCATTAATCCCCCTCTGACATGCCTCCCCAGGGCAGGGATTTGCTACAAGTCAATGCAGGAGAGACCTACAGTATGCAAAACAAGCCTGTCTGACTCGCTCGTTTCAAAGAGGCTGCACCGCCTGTGAGTGAGACAGGAAGGCAGATCAGAGAGAGAGAGAGAGAGACAGAGAGAGAGAGAGAGACAGAGAGAGAGACAGAGAGAGAGAGAAATAACTGCACACAGTCTGCTCAGTTAACCCCTTCCTCACCCTCCTGCGCACTGTGCGTCTCACTTCCTACATTACACTGATGACAGGATGACAACTGATGCTGAGCTCGGTGCTTTTCTTCTTCTTCTGTGTTTATAATAAATTCTCCTCCAGGACACGTTCGTGAGCTTAACAGGAAACAAACAGGAATTCACAGGTCATGTGACGCTCTCTCTCCTCTCAGAGCTGCTATTGAATTTCAGCCTTATCAGGGATCTAGTGATGAGGAGATAGGTGGGGGGGGGGGGGGGGGTGGAGGGTGGAGGGGTAGGATGACATTAGAGAGAAGCAGTCAGGGCGGTTGAGTGCTGGGGGGGGGGGTGGCTGTCCACACCCTGCAGCTCACTCACACAGAGAATGTAAACAACCCGGCTGCACATGGAGGGGGAGGGGGAGGGGGGAGGGGGAGGGGGGGGGGACAGGAAGGGTTCTGTTCATGCTGCTTTAAATGTCTGATTAAACACAGCAGCAGACATCGTGCTTTAGTGTCTCTTCATCGTGTGCAGGAAAAGGGAAACCAGAGCGTTCATAAAAACCATCATGAGCTTCATATGAAGACCTTCATACAGGTGACACTTCTCTTCTGTTAAAGGTGTTTAAACAATGAAGCATGAATGTTCATGTATGCAGCTGCTTCTGCAAGTGGAGAAATGTGAGAATAAAATGAAACTAATTGTGATTTATTTGATTTATTTTGATTATTCTTGGCTCAAAAATGAATTCAAAGTGTAGAAATGTAAAAACTAAATGAGAAATACTCGGGGTTTGTTATTAACATTCTGCTGCAGTGAGGTGAAGCAGCAGCCGAAGGAGCAGAGCGGCAGAGAAATGGAAAAACAGATGACAGTCAGGCATTGCCCCACAGAGGAGGAGAAATCCACCAGGATTTGTAGCCTGCTTTAGATTCACGTGATTGGCTCCACTGCTGCCTCCACCCCCCACCCTCACTTTTTTCCACCCATCCTCAGACCCTTTGAGATGGAAAAATGGGTCATCAGTGTGGAAGTTAATACTCCGAGCACGTACAGTGCTGCTTTATTTTAAGGACGTGCCTTGGACATTTTTTTCTCCCCCTCTCCCTCGCTGTGAGTGACACAGAGGAGGGGTAATTAATATACCATGTTGCTGCTGTGCACACAAGTGAAGAGCTGCTGCAGTCTTTATCATAGCTGCTGGCAGTGCCTGGACGTGTCTCATGTTTCTCTCCAGCTTTTCCTCTCCATGACAACGTACAGTAAGCTGCAGACTCTGCAGCCATGACATCAGCAGCAGAGACTCTGAGCATCATCGAGCGAAGGACAAACATGTTCCAAAACAGACGCAGGAGGACTCGAGGCCTCTGTGGACGCCCCACCTAACACTCAGTGATCACCAGCTCCGAGCTAACACTCAAACACAGAGCGCTGCTGCAGAGAGCTACGTGTAGCTGCCATAGCAACCACATACAACAGAGTTATTTCTGTCTCCTTTAACCTCCCAAACACAGCTGCTGCTCCTGATAGCTGCTCTGTGGATGTATGCCACTCGCTCTTCAGAGCAGTGTTTAAGCCTTGACATTCAGAGTGCAGGAACACAGCGAAGGTAATTACAGCTGTGCATATTGATGACAGGATCTTAATGAGCGCTGGAGCTCAGGCCATTAGAATATTCCCAGAACAACATCTGACATACGATCTGAATCTGTGCAAACCAATCACAAACACATCACACTGCTTTGGTTCTCTGCTCCTAATCCTGGATATGAATGACACCTCCAGTAGAGTTTTATTTCCTGCACCTGTAATAAAAGAACAGTGTGCACCTGTCACCGTGAGCACATTAGAGGAAATCAGTACAAACTGTTAAAACCCAGCCCTCCTGAGCACATGGTCTGTGTGCTGCAGGCACGGCCATTGTTATTGCTGTCAACAGGAACTGTTCAGCTCTCTCCATTCAGACGTCCTTCAGAGCAACAACACAGCAGTGTGTGTGTGTGTGTGTGTGTGTGTGTGTGTGTGTGTGTGTGGACGCAGCCTGGAGCAACACTGCCCCCTAATGCACGCCAAGAGCCTTCCTATAGTTTCCCTTTTTTCTTCCTCTGCATGTTTCCCTAGATATGAAGAGCTGACTCATAATCCATTCACACTCAAACAGGAACACAAAGAAGGAAACAGACTCCTCATTGATTCATGTTGTTCTCAGGGTTAATGACACGATTTGTCCTGTGTAAACACTGAACATCTGCTGAGTCATGCAGAAACAGGCCCGACCACATTCACTGTCTTCACATGGACACACACTCTCTCTCTCTCTCTCTCTCATTCATTACAGGTCAGATCCAGAGCAACGCAGCAGACGTAACTTACTTATAATCTCACAACAAGAACTAAAGCTGCAGAAACACCAGATTCCATCACACTGAATGTATGTGACACAGTGTCTGAAAAAGTTGTCACAAAAATAACTGAAAAGCTGAATGTGATGTACAAAACACTGAAACTGAAAAGACCAGAAAGAGATCATATCTGATGTTAACACGTATCGTTCTTTAAGCTGCTTTAATGTAAAACATGTTTTTAAAACGTTGGGACAGAGAGGATCACAAACTGCATCGTCTCCCTGCAAACAGATTTCTGCAGCTTCTCTGAACCTTTAATTCTGTTATTTACTGGAGACACCGCAGGAGACCCGCACTGCCCCCTGCTGGTGGTTAACACACATAACATATAGGCTGCACATATAACACAGCCAGGTACACTGAAACACTGAAACACACTGGTGACACCAAAGTGTACAACAGTCTATAAACCATGATAATATTTTATACAGTAATTGTTATAAGAAAGGTTGGAAAGCACTGAGCTGTTAGCAGTCTGATAGTAATGACTCATCACAATCTCTACATATTAATGTGACATTAAAACTGTTTGATTAGAAAGTCTTAAAGGGAAGTTAAAGTTGTTCAGCTCACTGATGCAGAACAGTTTTTTAAATATTCTTTATTTAACATTTTCAGTGAACAAACAAACATTTCACAATGACTCACAGCAGCATATTTAAAAAATATAACAGAAAACAACAAAACTAAAGTTTATAATAACCTGACAGAAATTAAAATAAATACATATAATTTAATTAAATACATTTAACATTTAATTAAATTAAACTGGCTTTAGCTAATCTAATACTCTAAGTGAATCTTACCTGGTGGCCAGACTTGGTATTGCAGCATCACATGAAGCATTTTTGATTTAACCATATATTTTAATTGACATTTTTTCCACAAACTTGTATTCACTGTGTTTATATTTCCATCTTTTATTTCCTCTTAATATTTATATTTATCTTCACGTCACTCCTTTGACTCCATGACGACAAACAGAAACATTCAGAAATAAAATAATAGTTCAGTGTTTCTGTTCTTCTAAGTAGGAGGAGTCAGGTTCTTACTGGTCGTCCTCCTCATAGCTGCTCTCTTTATTATATTTCTATCTCTCTTTTTCACCGTCTGTCCATGGAGCCCGGTCCCGTCCTGGACTCAGACAGTGACATGGCGTTATGGAGAGGCCTGTTCCTCGCTTGGTTTACTTTGTGATGGCGTGCAGTCTCTGGTCTCCCTCAGTGACCCCTCCTCTGTCTCCCTCTGCAGCCTGCAGGGGGCCGAGAGTTTATTTACAGGACAAGCTGCCAGCGGTGCTCTCTGTGGAGGCCTCTGAACCCCCCCCCCCAGCTCAACCTCCAACACAGTCTGCTATTTCTCTCCTCTGCCTCCCCAAAGGACACGTTAACAACGATTCACCACACACACACACACACACGGAAAAAGGAACATTGTCTGCACTTTAGTGCTCACTCCACATTTCTGGGCCAGCGTTCAGTTTTCACTCCTAATGTAGAAACCTAACCCCCCCCCCCCCTCCCGCTCTCGTTTCCTGGCAACCTGCAGGCCGGGCTGCTCTGGCCAGCAGCCTTTAGAAAAGCAGCTGCAGACAGGGATAAAAAATAATTACAGCTCTGTTTGTCTTCCAGGAGACTCGCTCTCGAGCTATGAGCTGCTCCACTTTCTGCACGCAGCACGAACACATCAAGTCCTCCTGCAGCAGCTGGAACTCAAACACTGAACTTTATGAACAGCAGGTCCTCCTGAGAGTCATTCATTAACACGACCAGGGTCAGGAAGAAACCTGAGTGACACCTTCATCCTGCTCCAAACATTTAAAGAATCCAGATGTTTTTAAACTCCACATGTGCACCACTACTGCCATCTACTGGAGAAAAGAAACTACACAAGCTTTGAGCGTGTTGACAGGTTTTATTTTTAGGATTTTACACACAGAAATAAATCCAGACAGAAAACCTGGAATAGAAAAATAACATTGAAGTGACATAAAAACAAGAACATTTGAGTTTCACTCTGTGGACTATTTACACATCTCAGCGATGTTCAGAGACTTTACACGTCTTTGTTTACACCGAGGACGAATCAGCAAAACAAAAAAACTCAGACAGGAAATAATTAAAAAGGAGATATGGATGGAAGGAGATGATAAGACTTCTCAGAGACGTCGCCTTCTTCAACCTCCGAGTGTCCTGACAGCTGATGTGCAAAGGTCGAGCGGTGTCGTAATCAGGCGCACACACACACACACACTCTCTCTCTCTCTACAGAACCATTCATTCCACGTCGTCTTCTGATAAAGATGCCGTGCTGACGAGTCGCTGAAAAACAGAAGAAAACATTGTTTACATGTGATCACGTTCACCTGCTCGTTAGCTGCAGAGTCGGTTTGTTCCAAAGATTTTAAGTCAGACATAAGAACATCAGGGCGCCGGTGGCCTACTGGTGAGTGCGCACGCCCCATGTACAGAGGCTTAAGTCATCCAAGCGGAGGACAAGCTTCATGTTTCTGTCTTAGAGGTGAAATAACCGAGAGCTACGGACACTCAGCACTCAGCTTTGGATGATTCTAAGATTGATCTTGCACCCTCTCTTGTCCCAGAGACCACAGGAGGAGACCGGGGGGTTTATGAGGGTGCTCTCTAACAAACAAACAAACAAACAAACAAACATGTCCCTGAGGTTTCCCCTGTGCGCCATGCTCACCTGGCTGATGCTGGGCAGTTTGGTGAGCAACATTTGGAACACTGGAGGAGGCAGCGTCTGCTGGAGGACCTGCAGCAGCTGCTGAGGCTGACCACACACAGCGATGGCGTTGGTCAGGTGGTCCACCCCGCTCTCAAACTCACCTGGAGGAGGGTCACAAAGGGTTAAGTGGACTTTAACATGAACAGAGGTGTAGGAGAATTATAAAGAGAGTTGGTATGAATCATTATAAAGTATGAAAGAAGCAATCAGTAAGATCTGTGGTGAAGAAATGATGATGAGACAGCTCTCTCCAATGTTTGAATTCAGACTGCAGTACCCATTTTCACCACTAGGTGTCAGAGTTACTGCTCCTGTGAATGTACAGTCCTCTGCTGTGTTTCATCTCATCCTTTCTTTGAAACCATGGCAACACAAACAGAAGTCCTGAGCACCAACTGGTGGTGAGTTTCTTTTTAATAAAAACTCATGGGAGCGTTTACGCCGACGTTCACCATCACAAACTGATGTCGCCGTTATTCTGACAAGCTTCATGTTTCTGTCTTAGAGGTGAAATAACCGAGAGCTACGGACACTCAGCACTCAGCTTTGGATGATTCTAAGATTGATCTCGCACCCTCTCTTGTCCCAGAGACCACAGGAGGAGACCGGGGGGTTTATGAGGGTGCTCTCTAACAAACGACCGAGGCCATGGATTAAGAAAGATCGTTGAAGACGCACGGCACACCGATAGCCTAGTGGTTAATGTGTGTGATGCATGTACAGAATCTCGAGTCCTTGAAAGTAACGGGCCCAGGTTTGAATCCGACCTTTGACCCCCACATGTCATTCCCCACTCCCTGACTCTTTCCACTGTCCTCTCTCTAAATAAAGGTATCAAATATAAATCTATAAATAAAACAGTGCTGCAGACTCAGACTCAGTATGTGAATCTGGTCTCTCTGGGCTTCCTGTAGAGCAGGGGTGCCCAACCTTTTTTAAACCAAGACCTACCAGACCAGTCTGCAGAGATCTACCAGTCCACATAGTGAGCCGTAGCCTTTACCGACAGCCTCCAAATGCATTTAATACTCACACAACAAACAGAAAATAGTTTCAGATATAATAAATGAGAGTTCTGTAAAAAATAATGCACATTTTTTAAACTCTTATTTTAGGGTAGGCTACATTTTAATATTACGTTTGTATTTATATCACATATGTTTTCCCCTTACTTTAGTTTACAACAAACAACTTTAATCTGTGTGGAGATGTTCACAGACTACAGCAGGCTGCTGTGAGATGATGTTGCTTTTGTTAAATTAGCTGCAGACACGGTGAGAGTGAACGGAGTAAAGTCCAACCGACCGTTTGACCGGGTCACGTGTGTTCACGCCTCGGTCCGTACGGATCAACTGTGTGCTGTAGCACTGAAAGTAAACAGGTTCGCGTGGTGGCTGGCGCTCCAGTGCAAGTGTGTGTGTGTGTATGTGTGTGTGTGTGTGTGTGTGTGTGTGTGTGTATGTGTGTGTGTGTATGTGTGTGTGTGTGTGTGTGTGCGTGCGTGTGTGTGCGTATGTGTGTGCGTTTGCGCTGTTTGTTGGTGTGTCTCGTCCCCCGCGATGCTCACAGTCATGACAGCAGAGAGGAGCAGAGAAAAGTAGCTGCAGCTTCATCAAATGTGCTTAATACTCGTAGCATAGTTTCTATGTATGACTTTTTGGTAAACATTTAGCCCCCGTGGTTTTACCTGCACTCTCTCTTGCGCGCGCGCTCTCTCTCTCTCTCTCCCCCGCTCGCTCATGCACGCAGCAATTTCATGAATAAATGAAAAATTAAATACAAACAGGTCGGAAGTATACTTGGCTCCCCACACAGGTATCGTGTGTGGGAAAAACTGCAATGAGATGAAATTGAAATCACTTTTCTATTTTACAATTGTATTTTATATTGACTAAACATCTCGATCGACTGAGAATCAGTCAGCGATCTACCTGTCGATCGCGATCGACTGTTTGGGCACCCCTGCTGTAGAGGATCCAGAACCTTCTAAACTTCATATTTAAACTCTTCATTCACCTTGTGATAAGAGCTCCTCCCCAAGCTGGATTTCCTCCAGGAAGAATTTCTGCACCGCTTCAGCGTCCTTCAGGTCCGGCAGCTTCAAGGGTCGACAGACACAGAGGGGTCAAAGATACAAACTTCAAGAAATAAAACTAACTGAAATTCAAGGGTTAACTTTCATGTCACCTTCGCCAGTCCAGACTGATCACCAGAAACATTCTGCTTCCTCCGACCTGCGAGAAATAAAAACACCTTCACACTTCATGTGACCGTATCTTTGACCACATATGAATCAATATGAAGAACTAACAGAAGTCTACACTAACAGATAGAAGTCTACACTAACAGATAGAAGTCTACACTCTAACAGATAGAAGTCTACACCCTTAACAGATAGAAGTCTACACGCTAACAGATAGAAGTCTACACCCTAACAGATAGAAGTCTACACGCTAACAGATAGAAGTCTACACCCTAACAGATAGAAGTCTACACCCTAACAGATAGAAGTCTACACGCTAACAGATAGAAGTCTACACGCTAACAGATAGAAGTCTACACTCTAACAGATAGAAGTCTACACTAACAGATAGAAGTCTACACTCTAACAGATAGAAGTCTACACGCTAACAGATAGAAGTCTACACGCTAACAGATAGAAGTCTACACCCTAACAGATAGAAGTCTACACGCTAACAGATAGAAGTCTACACTCTAACAGATAGAAGTCTACACTAACAGATAGAAGTCTACACTAACAGATAGAAGTCTACGCTAACAGATAGAAGTCTACACGCTAACAGATAGAAGTCTACACTAACAGATAGAAGTCTACACGCTAACAGATAGAAGTCTACACTAACAGATAGAAGTCTACACACTAACAGATAGAAGTCTACACACTTAACAGATAGAAGTCTACACTAACAGATAGAAGTCTACACTAACAGATAGAAGTCTACACACTAACAGAAGTCTACACGCTAACAGATAGAAGTCTACACGCTAACAGATAGAAGTCTACACACTTAACAGATAGAAGTCTACACTAACAGATAGAAGTCTACACGCTAACAGATAGAAGTCTACACACTAACAGATAGAAGTCTACACACTAACAGATAGAAGTCTACACGTTAACAGATAGAAGTCTACACACTAACAGATAGAAGTCTACACGCTAACAGATAGAAGTCTACACGCTAACAGATAGAAGTCTACACGCTAACAGATAGAAGTCTACACGCTAACAGATAGAAGTCTACACACTAACAGATAGAAGTCTACACACTAACAGATAGAAGTCTACACGCTAACAGATAGAAGTCTACACGCTAACAGATAGAAGTCTACACGCTAACAGATAGAAGTCTACACACTAACAGATAGAAGTCTACACTAACAGATAGAAGTCTACACGCTAACAGATAGAAGTCTACACACTAACAGATAGAAGTCTACACACTAATAGATAGAAGTCTACACACTAACAGATAGAAGTCTACACACTTAACAGATAGAAGTCTACACACTAACAGATAGAAGTCTACACGCTAACAGATAGAAGTCTACACACTTAACAGATAGAAGTATACACGCTAACAGATAGAAGTCTACACACTAACAGATAGAAGTCTACACACTAACAGATAGAAGTCTACACACTAACAGATAGAAGTCTACACACTTAACAGATAGAAGTCTACACTAACAGATAGAAGTCTACACGCTAACAGATAGAAGTCTACACGCTAACAGATAGAAGTCTACGCTAACAGATAGAAGTCTACACTAACAGATAGAAGTCTACACGCTAACAGATAGAAGTCTACACACTAACAGATAGAAGTCTACACGCTAACAGATAGAAGTCTACACTAACAGATAGAAGTCTACACACTAACAGATAGAAGTCTACACACTAACAGATAGAAGTCTACACGCTAACAGATAGAAGTCTACACACTAACAGATAGAAGTCTACACTAACAGATAGAAGTCTACACGCTAACAGATAGAAGTCTACACGCTAACAGATAGAAGTCTACACACTAACAGATAGAAGTCTACACACTAACAGATAGAAGTCTACACTAACAGATAGAAGTCTACACGCTAACAGATAGAAGTCTACACACTAACAGATAGAAGTCTACACACTAATAGATAGAAGTCTACACACTAACAGATAGAAGTCTACACACTTAACAGATAGAAGTCTACACACTAACAGATAGAAGTCTACACGCTAACAGATAGAAGTCTACACACTTAACAGATAGAAGTATACACGCTAACAGATAGAAGTCTACACACTAACAGATAGAAGTCTACACACTAACAGATAGAAGTCTACACACTAACAGATAGAAGTCTACACACTTAACAGATAGAAGTCTACACTAACAGATAGAAGTCTACACGCTAACAGATAGAAGTCTACACGCTAACAGATAGAAGTCTACGCTAACAGATAGAAGTCTACACTAACAGATAGAAGTCTACACGCTAACAGATAGAAGTCTACACACTAACAGATAGAAGTCTACACGCTAACAGATAGAAGTCTACACTAACAGATAGAAGTCTACACACTAACAGATAGAAGTCTACACACTAACAGATAGAAGTCTACACGCTAACAGATAGAAGTCTACACACTAACAGATAGAAGTCTACACTAACAGATAGAAGTCTACACTAACAGATAGAAGTCTACACGCTAACAGATAGAAGTCTACACGCTAACAGATAGAAGTCTACACGCTAACAGATAGAAGTCTACACGCTAACAGATAGAAGTCTACACTTAACAGATAGAAGTCTACACACTAACAGATAGAAGTCTACACACTAACAGATAGAAGTCTACACTTAACAGATAGAAGTCTACACTAACAGATGGAAGTCTACACGCTAACAGATAGAAGTCTACACTAACAGATAGAAGTCTACACTAACAGATAGAAGTCTACACTAACAGATAGAAGTCTACACGCCAACAGATAGAAGTCTACACACTAACAGATAGAAGTCTACACTAACAGATAGAAGTCTACACACTAACAGATAGAAGTCTACACTAACAGATAGAAGTCTACACGCTAACAGATAGAAGTCTACACTAACAGATAGAAGTCTACACTAACAGATAGAAGTATACACGCTAACAGATAGAAGTCTACACACTAACAGATAGAAGTCTACACTAACAGATAGAAGTCTACACTAACAGATAGAAGTCTACACACTAACAGATAGAAGTCTACACTAACAGATAGAAGTCTACACTAACAGATAGAAGTCTACACTAACAGATAGAAGTCTACACGCTAACAGATAGAAGTCTACACGCTAACAGATAGAAGTCTACACTAACAGATAGAAGTCTACACGCTAACAGATAGAAGTCTACACTAACAGATAGAAGTCTACACTAACAGATAGAAGTCTACACTAACAGATAGAAGTCTACACTAACAGATAGAAGTCTACACGCTAACAGATAGAAGTCTACACTAACAGATAGAAGTCTACACTAACAGATAGAAGTCTACACACTAACAGATAGAAGTCTACACGCTAACAGATAGAAGTCTACACGCTAACAGATAGAAGTCTACACACTAACAGATAGAAGTCTACACTAACAGATAGAAGTCTACACGCTAACAGACAGAAGTCTACACTAACAGATAGAAGTCTACACACTAACAGATAGAAGTCTACACTAACAGATAGAAGTCTACACACTAACAGATAGAAGTCTACACGCTAACAGATAGAAGTCTACACACTAACAGATAGAAGTCTACACACTAACAGATAGAAGTCTACACACTAACAGATAGAAGTCTACACTAACAGATAGAAGTCTACACACTAACAGATAGAAGTCTACACACTGACAGATAGAAGTCTACACGCTAACAGATAGAAGTCTACACACTAACAGATAGAAGTCTACACTAACAGATAGAAGTCTACACACTAACAGATAGAAGTCTACACTAACAGATAGAAGTCTACACCCTAACAGATAGAAGTCTACACGCTAACAGATAGAAGTCTACACTAACAGATAGAAGTCTACACACTAACAGATAGAAGTCTACACGCTAACAGATAGAAGTCTACACGCTAACAGATAGAAGTCTACACTAACAGATAGAAGTCTACGCTAACAGATAGAAGTCTACACACTAACAGATAGAAGTCTACACACTAACAGATAGAAGTCTACACACTAACAGATAGAAGTCTACACACTAACAGATAGAAGTCTACGCTAACAGATAGAAGTCTACACACTAACAGATAGAAGTCTACACGCTAACAGATAGAAGTCTACACGCTAACAGATAGAAGTCTACACGCTAACAGATAGAAGTCTACACTAACAGATAGAAGTCTACACGCTAACAGATAGAAGTCTACACTAACAGATAGAAGTCTACACACTAACAGATAGAAGTCTACACTAACAGATAGAAGTCTACACCCTAACAGATAGAAGTCTACACGCTAACAGATAGAAGTCTACACTAACAGATAGAAGTCTACACACTAACAGATAGAAGTCTACACGCTAACAGATAGAAGTCTACACGCTAACAGATAGAAGTCTACACGCTAACAGATAGAAGTCTACACTAACAGATAGAAGTCTACACGCTAACAGATAGAAGTCTACACTAACAGATAGAAGTCTACACGCTAACAGATAGAAGTCTACACGCTAACAGATAGAAGTCTACACACTAACAGATAGAAGTCTACACGCTAACAGATAGAAGTCTACACGCTAACAGATAGAAGTCTACACGCTAACAGATAGAAGTCTACACACTAACAGATAGAAGTCTACACTAACAGATAGAAGTCTACACACTAACAGATAGAAGTCTACACACTAACAGATAGAAGTCTACACTAACAGATAGAAGTCTACACGCTAACAGATAGAAGTCTACACGCTAACAGATAGAAGTCTACACGCTAACAGATAGAAGTCTACACGCTAACAGATAGAAGTCTACACGCTAACAGATAGAAGTCTACACGCTAACAGATAGAAGTCTACACTAACAGATAGAAGTCTACACACTAACAGATAGAAGTCTACACTAACAGATAGAAGTCTACACACTAACAGATAGAAGTCTACACACTAACAGATAGAAGTCTACACTAACAGATAGAAGTCTACACACTAACAGATAGAAGTCTACACACTAACAGATAGAAGTCTACACTAACAGATAGAAGTCTACACACTAACAGATAGAAGTCTACACACTAACAGATAGAAGTCTACGCTAACAGATAGAAGTCTACACACTAACAGATAGAAGTCTACACGCTAACAGATAGAAGTCTACACACTAACAGATAGAAGTCTACACCCTAACAGATAGAAGTCTACACTAACAGATAGAAGTCTACACACTAACAGATAGAAGTCTACACTAACAGATAGAAGTCTACACACTAACAGATAGAAGTCTACACTAACAGATAGAAGTCTACACACTAACAGATAGAAGTCTACACACTAACAGATAGAAGTCTACGCTAACAGATAGAAGTCTACACACTAACAGATAGAAGTCTACACACTAACAGATAGAAGTCTACACCCTAACAGATAGAAGTCTACACGCTAACAGATAGAAGTCTACACACTAACAGATAGAAGTCTACACTAACAGATAGAAGTCTACACACTAACAGATAGAAGTCTACACTAACAGATAGAAGTCTACACTAACAGATAGAAGTCTACACTAACAGATAGAAGTCTACACACTAACAGATAGAAGTCTACACGCTAACAGATAGAAGTCTACACCCTAACAGATAGAAGTCTACACCCTAACAGATAGAAGTCTACACTAACAGATAGAAGTCTACACGCTAACAGATAGAAGTCTACACCCTAACAGATAGAAGTCTACACACTAACAGATAGAAGTCTATCTGGCACCTCTCCAGCTACCAGACCAACTTCCATAATAGGTCCGCAACAGGACTTGAACCGGCGACCCTCTGGTTCCCAACCCAAGTCCCTACAGACTGAGCTACTGCCCTTAAAAATCTGAAGAAATCTGAATTTGAGGGACTTTTGATTCACTTTGTTTGAATTCTTAAAATGTTTAGGCTTTAATAAAAACATTGAAGGGTTAGGGTGGGTTTTTTTTAACCACGTGTTACAGGTTAAACACGTGGCTCACCCTAACGTGTTATTTTACTTTGAAAGTCTCCACAGGAAACACATCCAATCATATAAATAGTTTTTATAAAAGGCGACAGAAACATTTAATATAATTATAAACACTTTTATAAAAACAGAATTATTAGTCAGCTTTAGAATAATACTGTTAAAACTGAAGTCACGTTTCTTAAACGAGTTATCGCGAGAGTAGGACAATTAAGATAAAGTGAATGTTTCTCTTCTTTTCTCCCTCAGTTATAAAATAAAATAATGTATTAAATCTATCACATTAACACTTTAAGTCAGACTTTAGATGAATTTAAATGAATGTTTGTTATTTAACCTTCACGCTGTCTCAACACTCACGTTCCCGCAGTTTGTCTTTGAATCTCGGGTCACTTCTTCTCTTTCTGTCGAAATAAAAACAATAAGCGATGAAAACGGCTCCACACAGGCCGACCAGCAGAGCTCCACTCCGGCTCATGGTGAGGACAGCACGACGACCACCACACAGCAGCTAACCGTTAGCCTGTTGCTAAGGAAGTGGGCGAGCGGAAATCATGCACGACGCATGCGCATTGTCGACGGAACAACCGTTTTATTTTTTTAAATAAACTTTACTGAGAATTGTCTTTTTTTGTTTAACTTGCAGAAACGTTAGAGGACCTGTCGTTATAACATTTATCATTTCTGAATTCATACCTTTATATTTATGATTTAAAAATAAAACCTACGGGGTCCCTGAAGTCCCAAAAAGTAAAACAATATTTTTGTTCTTCGCACAAGACAGCAAGACGCATGCGCAATGTCGACGGAACAAGCTTTAAACAAACTTTACTGATATTTGTAATTTTTTAGTTTAACCTGTGGAGACGTTAGATCAGTGTTTTCCAAAGTGTGGCTCCTGACCCCGCAAGGGGACGCCAGCAAGGCCGCCCATGGCTAACTCAAGAGTTAACCAGGAGGCTAGTGTTAGCTAATAAATCAAATCAGACGCTGAAGGGCCCCGTCACCTTTCAGGGGTCAAACTAATGCAGGTTCCACAGTGGGCACTAAGGGGGTCACAGAAACCTGGAGGGACTAATCTGTGTCCTGTTTCAGTTTTAAGATGTTATAAAAATATAAGAATTCATCTGAACTGTTGATTATAAAAGACGTCTCCTCTCGTCTCGCTCTCAATGAAACGGCGTGGAGAAGAAGTGAGCGGACTCAGCGAGTACTTCACAAACTATGGCATTTATTTCAAACAGAGGCTTCTGCTTTGCTTACATTTTTACAATAAATTACACATCGACCATCATCAGATGAGCCTAATAAATACTATCGAGCATTTCATCAACGAGCTCCTTTACTCTCTTCTTCTATGACCTTTAAAGTTTTCATACAGCTTCAGCATCCAAACATCGCCGTCCTCCAACGAGCTCCAAAAACAAACTAAACAAGAAATAAAAAAGAACATAAAAGAAGTGAAACATCAGGAAACATGCTGTCACTCTCAGTATTTACACACTAACTACACTTCAACCTGTACACAAACGTACACGTTATTTATTAAATAGCTCGACTCAAACACTCAATATACAAATGTAGAACAAAAGCAAACAGTTACATGGTGGTACAGCGAGTCTGTACAAACAGAGAAACATTTACAAGATGTTCACCTCCAGGCAGCTCACACAACACCAAACACAACCAGACTTTTATTTTGGTAGGGATGAGCATGACAGGAAATGGATGCCGATAATGAGCGAGTAAAGTTCATGTTGTTGAAACACAGCGTCTTCTTTTCATGCTGCGTCGTCGTACGGCTGCTGTCGCTTTAACAGAGTCAGCTGTTCATGATGTCACTGATCAAAACACAAAACATCATTTTAAAGACTGATGACACATTTCATTCTGTCACAAAGTCAGAAAACCATCAGACTGTTCGCCGCTCGCCCACGCCGCTCGCCCACGCCGCTCGCCCACGCCGCATCCAGTGGTTTCTGAGGAGCCTCTGATTGGACACGAGGATCAGGATTAAAAAGTAGTGTCCGTCCTCAGAATGTCCCGTGGTAACGAAAAGGCACTACAGTATCATTCCACGTTTAACCATCGAGGAGATGGTCCTTAACCCCGCCCATCAACACCTGTGAAGAGCCCCGCCCACCACGTGAGCAGCTTTGTTTACATGAAGTAGAGATGTTCCCACACCGCTCGTTCACCGCTCAGTTACCTGGCTCAGGTAAACAGAATTAATGATGAGATCATCACACAAACAAACCCTAACAGAGAGCAGCTTCCTGTCCAGAGAGCAGCTTCCTGTGAGCAGCTTCCTGTCCAGAGAGCAGCTTCCTGTGAGCAGCTTCCTGTCCAGAGAGCAGCTTCCTGTGAGCAGCTTCCTGTCCAGAGAGCAGCTTCCTGTGAGCAGCTTCCTGTCCAGAGAGCAGCTTCCTGTCCAGAGAGCAGCTTCCTGTGAGCAGCTTCCTGTCCAGAGAGCAGCTTCCTGTGAGCAGCTTCCTGTCCAGAGAGCCCTCTCTGCTGTCGCTATGGTAACACATCTACTTTTGACTGAGTGTGGACAGAGACACGTGGCACGGTGACATTTCCTGCGTCCTCGATGCTAGTTTGGCAGTGTTCCTCGAACGCCTCACGGTGACACGGCGAGCTCAGACTGCACGGCGCTGAGCACACAGAATCATCTCTCAGCAGAACGACTTCATCAAATGGAAACAAATTATTGCTCGCAAAAACAATTCGTAGAAATGTTCAGTAAGCGCTAAAAGACAAATCTGGATTTTCAAACGAGCGTCTTCGTCCTCCACTTCAGAGAGGAAACAGTCGATAGAAAATAGTGCTTGTTTCTTGATTAGTCTCTGGTCTGGTTTTTGTGCCCCAGTAGTTAAGAGTCTGCAGGTCGACTCGTCCATCCAATCGGAGGGGAGAGGGGGCGGGGCCCCGGCTGCTGGTTAAGTGCTTAGTGCGGTGTGTTAGTCTCCGTCCTGTCACCTGCACTCCACTGAAACACCAGAGTTCTGAGACGAGGAGGAGGAGGAGGACACCGGGGGGTCGGCCAGCGTCAGCATGACGGCTGCGGTCAGCGAGCTGGAGGACGGCGAGGACGAGGAGGAGGAGGAAGAGGAAGCAGCCACGGTGCCTGAAGGTCGGAGACAAGAGAAGGTTAGAGACGTGATGCAGGAGGAGACAGAGGAACGCTATTCTCACAACAAAATATCTAGACCATTTCAGGAGGACTGTCCCCGCCCCCCCAAGTCTCAGGGGGGGGGGTCTCCTGAGGCGTGAGGCTCCTCTATATGTGACAGTTTTTATATTTAATGGATCTGATTCTAAACGAGTCCTCAGTGACAGAATGAGGACAGAGCGAGGACAGAGTGAGGACAGAGCGAGGACAGAACGAGGACAGATGGAGGACAGAACGAGGACAGATGGAGGACAGAGCGAGGACAGAACGAGGACAGAGCGAGGACAGAACGAGGACAGAACGAGGACAGAGCGAGGACAGAACGAGGACAGATGGAGGACAGAACGAGGACAGATGGAGGACAGAGCGAGGACAGAACGAGGACAGAGCGAGGACAGAGCGAGGACAGAGCGAGGACAGAGCGAGGACAGAACGAGGACAGAGCGAGGACAGAACGAGGACAGAACGAGGACAGAATGAGGACAGAGCGAGGACAGAGCGAGGACAGAGCGAGGACAGAACGAGGACAGATGGAGGACAGAGCGAGGACAGAACGAGGACAGAGCGAGGACAGAACGAGGACAGAACGAGGACAGAGCGAGGACAGAACGAGGACAGATGGAGGACAGAACGAGGACAGAACGAGGACAGAGCGAGGACAGAACGAGGACAGAACGAGGACAGAACGAGGACAGATGGAGGACAGAACGAGGACAGAACGAGGACAGATGGAGGACAGAACGAGGACAGAGAAACAGGAGAACTCGTTCAAATCATTTGAAATATGATGTCTGATGCTAGTGACGGTGGCTAATGTTAGCTTTCCTCCCATGGCTGCTCGCCGTCTCTCCTGACTGACTCCATCAGAGACCAGGGGGTCTGAAACATCCTCTAAAGGTCTCCTACAGGGTGTTAGACCTACATGCTACAGATCCATGAAGGGGGGTAAACCCCTTAAGGTCACCTGTGGTGCTCTGTTAAGACCCAGGAGGAAGTCTGTCTGACGAAGGAGGAAGTTCTCTGACTGTAAATATGTTTAAGAATATCTTCTGTAACCAACGACTCACTTTCCCGCTCTTTCTTCTTCATGCGTTTCCGCCGCCGGTCGATGGACGCCACCTCAGACTTGAGGGAGAGGTAGTGGTTCCTGATGTCCTGCAGCTTCTCCTGAAGGAACGAGATCCTCTCCAGGCTGCTCATCTTCTCCAGGTCGGCTGCGAGGGACAGAAACACGCAGGTTGAAATCAGGACAGAAAGCGATGTGATTGGATGATTTAAAGCCGGCTTCTCATTGGACACTTACACATCTGGAAGCTCCACTTGTAAACACGAGGAGATCTCCCGTGGCTGTCTCGGTGCTGCGCGTGCTCGCCGTCGCTCTGCTTGTGGTACTTATGGCTCGAGGGAGGAGATCGTCCGTGACATTTAGGTGAAGCGGCGGTCTTTACGTCTGGCGTGCTGTTCTTAGGCGCCGTTGGTTTGGCGATGGTCTCGACCACGGACTGGTCCTCGCTGTCGCTGCTGTTGGCTGGAGGAGAGAAGGGAAGGTGTGATCAATTAGGTTCTCTGGAAACGCCTTTTATGACATTCAAAAAATGGTAGTTGACTTCCTGTTGACATTACATGATGACTTCCTGTTGACATTACATGATGACTTCCTGTTGACATTACATGATGACTTCCTGTTGACATTACATGATGACTTCCTGTTGACTTTTTTGTAGTTCTCGTCATGCTCAACATAACTACAAATGTCGGCAAAAAAAAATTACTAGTAAAAATCAAAAGGGGGCGCCGTTGAGCCATTTAGCTTCACACTCGTACAGAAACACGAACATATGAATATTTCACTCTCTCTCGATCTGGGTGAAAAACTTTAAAGCCTCAAATCAGAGATTTATTTGTGCAAAGGAAAACCACGACTAACAACTCCTTTCATTCCAATAGGCTCCTCCCACCCACAGTGCTCTGATTATTTTATATTCAGACTTTGATGATTGTAAATCTTTGTCACGTTTTAAAGGATCCTTACAGAGATCGTGTTTTCACAACGAGGAAAATCATTCCTGAGGTGAAAGAAGCCGCTCTGTGAGGACGCCGTCTCCTCTCTTACCTGACTTCCTGTTCTTCTTGGGAGGCACGCCGAGGCTCTTGCGGTTTGGTTTGTGTTTCTTTGCGGCGGCAGCGGCAGCAGCGGCCTGAGATTCTTTCTGACGCTTCTGACTGGCAGACGCTGAAAAGGAAAGGCAGAGACGGCGGTGAGGAACAGACGTTTGTCTTCTAACTTTGAAAGATTTGAACCGTGCTCGGTACCTTTGGACTTGTGCTCGCCGTCCTGCTGGCTGCTGCAGCTGCTGCTGCTGTTACACGACAGGCTGACGTCGAACACCTTGGAGGGGGAGGCGGCGCCTTCGTCCTGGGGGAGGTCGTGCAGCTCGCCGCCAAGACTCTCCACTTCCACCGTGCTGCTGTCCGTCTCGCTGCGCCCGCCAGCTGCTTCCTCCTGTGGCGGACCTGGGGGGAGGGCGTCAGAAAGCGGCTCTGAAGGCAAGGCGGCGGGCAGCGTTGGTGGCGGGGAGGCGGGCGGCGGTTGAGCGGCGTCCTCCACGGCGCTGCCACCTCCTGACGGGGACTCGGGAGTGGTTGGCGGCGTGTTGAGCACAGAGTTGCTGCCGCTGCTCGGGAACTCCTGCAGTTTGTCGTTCTCCATCGGCTCCTCTGACGCCTCGTCCTCCGGGCCGCCGTCCTGCTCGCCGTCCTGCTCGCCGCTCGGGTCCTCCAGACACGAGGGCATGGGAGGCGGCGGCGAGTTGGCCTCCGTGTCTGAGTCAGAAAACAACTCTTTGAGGGTCTTCTTGGGCCACTGCGCCTGGATGCTGGACCACACGTCCTTCTGACCTTTGGAGCGGACCGCCGGCCGCTCCTCCACGGGTCCCGATGGTTTCGCTCTTTTTTCAGGAATCTCCCAGAATCCCGCCTGTCGGCCCGCTTTGCTCTTCTCCTTCATCCCGTTGTACTTCTTTGAAGGGGGACCTTTGGTTTTTGGCCGACTGCGCTCGCTCTCGCCCGCCTGAGACTTGGTCGCCGCGACGCCTTCGTCGTCTGAGCTGCTGCTCTCGTCCCCGGGAGGAGCGGGCGCCCGTGGAGATCCGGCGGGGAGCCAGTCGGCGCTCCGGGTGCTCCTGGTCTTGGTTTTGGATTGTCCTTTAGGCGGTCTCTCTGCTGCAGGGTCAGACTTCCTCTTCCGGCTGCTTGCCTCTCCCTCTAACTCGGGTTGGCTCCTTCGCTTCCCGGCGTCCGAGCTCTCCGCCGCGGCCGGGTCGAGGGTCTTTCCTGAGTTTGGGGGGGGTTTGGGTCCTTCGGGGGGGGGGCTGCTCTCCCAGCGCTCTGAGGTCTGTGGGGGCTCGGGGGCCTTTCTGCCTCTGCAGCCCGGGTGATCCTCTTCATTGTGCTCGTCGTCGTCATGCTCGCTCTCGTCTGTGGACACCTCGGAGGCTGAAACAGAAGAAGAAGAGTGAGAGCGAGACGACAGGAAGCGCGTCACAGAGTGAGCGAGCGCTACAAGCTAACGAAGGTTGCTACCTTGCAGGCCATTGAGGATAGAAGTAATTTCTATAGACTTGACGGGAGACTGCTGAGTCCCTTTGTCCTCACCCTCGTCCATCTTAGAAAACACATCCTGACTCAGGCCGTTTTTGGAGCGTGGGAGGCGGTTGGGCGGGCCGAGCACGTCTCTGTCAGTGAGCCTCTCCAGACGCTCGCGCTCCCTCTCCGCCTTGTTCTGAGGGGACAAACAGTCAGAGGTTAACGTCCTCCAATCAAAACCAGGCTCAAGTCCAACAGTTAGAGCGCTGCACGCTCAAACTGATGTAAATCTAAATAAACTAATATCAAACAGAATCAAATGAGCACTGATGCATCATGGGGGATGTGATGTACGCAGGCTAAAGAAGTCCAACGCCATGCAAAAGATCTGCGTTTTATTTGGTTCAAAAGAAAGCAAACAAACAAACTCATAGGCCCACCCAGGTGCATGCTGGTCCTCTACCTGCCTCTGGTGCCCACAGTGTTACAACAATACCAATGCAAAACTAAATTTACTAAACAAATAACTAGCAAAAGAAAATATTACCCAAAATCTAAAACATGTAGAATCATTCAATAAACAACAACTCCCAAATATCAGTGAACTAAATCCCAAAACTAATTCAACAACAATTCAACTCTCACCTTTATTTTTTTGCGGTGTTTTATTTTTTGAACGTTCTTATTGGCCGGACGCACGATCTTATCCGCTTTGATCCATTCATCGTATCTGAAGAGAGAGGACACAGAGAGGGGGGGTTGGGGGGGGGGGGGGAGGGGGGGGTTGGTGAGTGGCTCAGATCTCAGGTCTCACAGCACCCAGCACACCTCTACTGTCTGACCCCAGCACACAGGAAGTGTTCCCATGGTGTAATGTGGAAACAGACAAACCTTCACGATGAAGAAAGAAACAATATTTAGAGCGAGCACCACACATCATGTTCCACACAGTTCAGCACCACGGGAACTACGAGCTACGTTTGGGTCGTATGAGGAGAAATGAAACGTTTCACGACATCGCACACGACACACACAGAGAACATCCCACTGTCTTTAGAGTGCTAGAGGACCACACAACGACATGAGACAATGAGATGCTGGTTGCACTAGTTAACCTCCGTGTCATGGTACCCTAACACTCTAGTTAGCTCTGCTTGAACCCTGACCCGCTGGGGAGGGGGGAGAGGGTCGGGAGGTAGAGGTGAGTGAAGCAGTTCACATCAAATTATGAAGCTTTGAAAGAGTTCAAATTGAGGCTGTCTGTGGAGTTAGAGACAGACAGCTGGGGGACAGACAGACAGGGGGTTCAGTCAAAGTGTGGAAGCTGAGGAATGATCCACATCAAGCCCAAAACTCAATTCTGTTTCTGCCACTAGATGGCGCAGTGTTCTCCACAATCAGAGTACTGACTGAAGCAGAATTGGGAGGAAGGGATGTAGGACACCTGTGTAGAGGTGGTCCCTGTCAGATTAAATATGTCTCTTTTTTCAGGGTGAATATAGACGTTAGGTGATTTGTCCCCAGGTCCTGTCTTACCTGACGTTCCAGCCACAGTAGTGCACCAGGTAGAGCACCTCTCCCCCCTCCACGTCTGCCTCTTTCACAGTGGCCTCGTACGTCTTCAGATTGCGGCCTCGCCCATACCTCACCTGCACCTTCATCCCCGGGGGGTAACACTCAAACTCCTCCCCTTCCTGACCTTCCTGACTGCTGTCATCCCTGCAAGAAAAACAGTTCAGCACTTCCTGGCCCTAGGCTGCCCCACAGAGCCCCCGCCCACCCCCGTTTCCCCCCCAGCCTCGCTGCCTGCTTCCTGCTTCTAATCAATCTGCTGCCCCCTCAGCGTCCCTGACCCATTACAACTCTAGACCCTGACCTAGACACAAACATTAACTTCTTCTTCTCTGCTCTACTGTAACCTTCAGCAGCTGATCACAGAACAGTTAAACATCATTCATGAGGATTAACTCTACAGTTAGCTGTTAGCTAACAGTTAGCTGGCTAACCCCACACACACACACACACACACACACACACACACACACACACACACACACACACACACACACACACACACACACACACACACACACACACACACACACACACACACACACACACACACACACACACACACACACACACACACACACACACACACACACACACACACACACACACACACACACACACACACACACACACACACACACACACACACACACACACACACACACACACACACACACACACGGTGTGAAACAAAGCAGCCACAAGGGGGAGCTAGAGGGAAACAGTCAGGAGATGTCGAAGCTGGAGGGCGGTGCAGTGAGTGGTGTGAGGTGCGGGAGCCACAGGAGCCACAGGGGGCGGGTTAGCGCAGCGAAGAAGCACGCAGGCAGCGCAGCAACTTAAAGCAAGACTACGGCGCCTGGAGGAAGCACCGCGAGCAGATCCAATCAGCTGCCAGAAAAACAACGACCACAACAACAACAACTGCTCCAAACAATCCTCTGAGGGAGCTGAGGGCCGACTCTGAACAACAACAAGAGGAAGGAGGAGGAGCCACAGGACGCTCTCTCAGACTGCTGACTCATCGTTTCTCTCCGAACATCAGGCGCTGTGTAACACGCTTAACGTGAGGAACAAACACCTGAAACTGTTTGAAACTGTTTCCATCAACACAAAGTTACCTCTCCTCAAACGCTGAATCAATCAGCTGTTTGATGAACTGACACAAACTTATGAAGTGATTCAAAGCTGTGTGGATTTTATGTTTCCCTTCTTTTATGGCTTTCAGATTGTTTTGGGTCATTTACACTCAGGTGTATTTTTACCTGTTCAGGTGTGCAGCAGGACGGAGACAAACATTCATCATCACTTTGTTTCACATTTTATTTCCAATTATGTTCTCATCATTCTTAAGTTTTACAAGTTTTTAGAGTTTTTAGACTTTTCCCTCATTGATGAATATCTAATGTTCCTCATGTCTTTCAGGAGCCACCTAGTGTTTAAAATGAGTACTGCAGTCTAAATTCTAAACATCATAGAGAGCATAGAGTGCCCGCTTCCATCGCTGCAACACCTGTTGGTTTGACCTGATAACTGCTCTCATATCTGGCAAACCAAGGGGCGTCCAAAACGGCCGTGTGGGGGGGTCACCTTAAAAGCGCCTACCTGCTCTGGTCCAAACGGTTCCAGAGCATTCAGGAGCAGAATCTAAAGTTAGAAGGAGGACATACTGGCTGCTGCATTGTTGTCAGAGAAGCCAGCACTTCAACATAGCATGTTTCCTTAATGATCAGATAGTAAGATACCTTTATCATCTCTCACTACACATCTCACTGATTGGACCTTTAAATACAGACATATTTTAAAACGCTGCAGTGTTCGATGTTCATACAAAACATGAGCTGCAAATTGTAAAACACAAGCACCTCGCCCGATGAAGCTCTGACACCGAAATGTTGCCAATAAGTGTTTGTTTGTTTTTGATGGACACATCGCTCTCCTCTGCACCTCTCCTTGAAATTCTGTGAGGATCAGGAAACGTATGATCAGCATGTTGACAGCAGGTGACACTGGAGAGGTATGAACCGCCCTCAAGTTCAAACACACAAACATCACTGCATCACTCTATGACATCATGTGTTTCAGCTTCAGTCAGAGGGGGGGACTCAAACCAATGGCGGCTGCAGAGAGGACTACAGCCTCCGTACATGGGGCGCAACATAACCACCACTAGGCCATCAGACGCCCCAGTTGGAATCATCGTTTTCTAGCCCTGTAGTCCAAATGACCCTAAACACAGAGAGAGAGAGAGAGAGAGAGAGCGAGAGAGCGGGCGAGCTCTGAACCAAACCACAAAACATCCGACTCTCTCTCTCTAAAGACACTGAAGCCTCTGAAGCATCTAGTGTGCTAATGCATCAGTGACAACACTCACACACACATGGAACATTTAATCAAGCTGAACATCAAAAAGCAAAGAGAGAGAGAGACAGATAGAGGGAGAGAGAGAGAGAGAGAGAGAGAGACAGAGAGGAGAGACAGAGAGAGAGACAAAGAGAGACATATAGAGAGAGAGAGAGACAGAGAGAGAGAGACAGAGAGAGACATAGAGAGACAGAGAGAGAGGGAGAGAGAGAGAGAGAGACAGAGAGAGAGAGAGAGAGAGAGAGAGACAGAGAGAGAGACAAAGAGAGACATATAGAGAGAGAGAGAGACAGAGAGAGAGACAAAGAGAGACATAGAGAGAGGGGGAGAGAGAGACAGAGAGAGACATATAGAGAGAGAGAGAGAGAGAGAGAGAGACAGAGAGAGAGACAAAGAGAGACATAGAGAGAGGGGGAGAGAGAGACAGAGAGAGACATATAGAGAGAGAGAGAGAGAGAGAGAGAAGAGACAGAGAGAGAGAGAGAGAGACAGAGAGAGACAGAGAGAGACAGAGAGAGAGAGAGAGAGAGACAGAGAGGAGAGAGAGAGAGAGAGAGAGAGACAGAGAGAGAGAGAGAGACAGAGAGAGATGAGAGAG
>NC_089204.1:30872663-30877229 GCF_963930695.1 Labrus bergylta
AGAGACACGAGAGATGTTTACATCTGAACTCTAACAGAGACGTATAGAAAACTGATGTTTGGTATAAAAGGTCGTATTGATGTTAACATGAAGAAGCAGCGTGACAGTGTGTTAGCGGGCCGGTTCAGTGTCACAGGTGAGGATCTGAAGCGTCTCACCTGCTGCTCCTTTACACCTCTGTTAATGTGTCAGACACCTGCTGAAACACAAAGCTGCTCCTGTCATGATGACAGAGAGAGAGAGAGAGAGAGAGAGAGAGAGAGCTCTGCAGCAGGAGAACGAGGACACGTCTCACTGGACTGAGACACAGCAGCTCTCTGCATTCTCCAGAACAACAACCAAACGTCATCCACCTCGCTGCGGCCCGCTCTGTGAGCGCCTCTTGCCAAGAGTGACCACAAACACTGACAGCTCTCAGACAGCCAGAGGGCGGGCCTCGCTCCAAAACAATCTATTCTTTACTGATGAGGAGCCAATCAGAGCGAGCAGCGTGGAGGTCTCACTTCATGAATCAGAGAAGGGACCGTCGAGCAGACTCGTGTGTGTAAGAGGGGGAGCGCCACTGACCATGTGATCCATATGATTCAGTATTTCACCTTGTGTAGACGGAGGTCGGCCATGTTGTTGCAGTGACTTATGTCCACCTCACCACTTCCTGGTGTTTCTGTAATCTTATCTTTCAGTTTAGCTTCAGTTCAGAGTTCTTCATTCGAGTACTTTGTTTTGATTTGAAGCCGAGCGCTGCATCGTGTAGTTTGACCTCTACTGCCGCCCTCTGGACTTCATGGTGAACTGCACCACAGGAGAGAATCTCTCAGCTTTGTGATCGATCGATTCTGTAAGAGCTGCATGAGGAGCACAGCTCTATACCAGAACTATGAAAACAATCCATCACCATGGAAACCGAGTCGACCAGAGGGACACATGGCACGTGACAGAGGTAAGCACAGAGAGTTGTTCCCCTCCTCTGGACTCACCTGGTTTGAGCGCTGTGTCGGCTTTCGGAGGACAGTCGCTGTTGATCTCACGGATATCCTTCCTCAGCACGGTGTAACTGCACAACACAACAGACGTTACTACATCGAAGGGTTAAACACAGGCAGGCAGCAGGGAAGTGTTCCTTCCCTGCAGAAACAAACACACAGCTGGGCGGACAGCGAGGACTGTCTACAGACGCCGCAGCAAATGGTCTCTGTGTCACGCTCGCCAAACC
The DNA here is from genome assembly GCF_963930695.1 of Labrus bergylta. Classification (NCBI taxonomy): domain Eukaryota; kingdom Metazoa; phylum Chordata; class Actinopteri; order Labriformes; family Labridae; genus Labrus; species Labrus bergylta. The sequence continues at coordinate 30,873,877 of NC_089204.1, forward strand.
TCCGCCCTCTGAGGGCCGCAGAGAGGGATCAGTGCAGGCGGAGGTTTGGCGAGCGTGACACAGAGACCATTTGCTGCGGCGTCTGTAGACAGCTGAGCTGTTCCAATCACTACATCTGTCATGGAGTGAATAAAAAAAAAAGAGGGAGCTGGTCGGGGGGACATGCTAAGGCTTCTGGGTAAAGAGAGAAACCTAGTGTGTACGGGGGGGAGGGTTTAAAAGCTGCGTGTTAATCTCGACGTATGACACGATTTGAAAGATGTCGCGTGTAGGAGTTAAAGTTCGACACCAACTCAACAACTTTGCAGACGACCAAGCGAGAAGAAAGCTGCACCTGTGTTTCCCCCGTTTCTATAGTAAACCAGATCTGGCTAAAAAAAGAGCATCCACTTCCTGAAAAGCCCCGCCCCCCTGCTGGAGGTGACCTCGCTTTCTAAAGCCATTGTTTCTGAAAACGCCCGCTGAATGGTTTCTCACAACAAACCAAAGTCTCCAGAGGAGCGGGGGAGGTCACACAGGAAGTGACATCACAGAGGGAGGTTAGAGTGACCCGGTGAGAGGAGAACACCGACAGTAATGAACTCGGACGAGAGAGAGAGAACGGAACAGAAGGAAGAAATCCCGTGCAGAAACATTTAAAGAGAGCGAGGAGACGATCGTCTGTCACATGATGAAACACTAATGACATCACACGAGGTTAATCCAGGAAATGGATGAACAAGCTTTCAAAGTGTTGCCATGGAAACACTAATCAAGACTCCAGGCGTTAGTTGATTGGTTATTGACTGGACTCAGATGATTAACCCTTCATGTTCACAACACGGCGTGCGTGAAACACTTAAACATCAAAACTCACATTTTCCGTCCTTGAACGAGCGGACGAAGACGTTGTCCTTCTTCATCGTCACGTCGTCATGGCAATCTGGGGAGATGACTTGATGTACAGAAAGCAGAGAGTGGAGAGGTCAGACGAGGTGGTGCTGTGTGTGTGTGTGTGTGTGTGTGTGATAGTGTGTGTGTGTGTGTGTGTGTGTGAATGTGTGTGATAGTGTGTGTGTGTGTGTGTGTGATAGTGTGTGTGGGTGTGTGTGTGTGTGTGTGAATGTGTGTGATAGTGTTTGTGTGTGTTGTGTGATAGTGTGTGTGTGTGTGTGTGTGATAGTGTGTGTGATAGTGTGTATGTGTGTGGTAGTGTGTGTGATAGTGTGTGTGTGTGTGGTAGTGTGTGTGATAGTGTGTGTGACAGGTGTGTGATAGTGTGTGTGATAGTGTGTGTGTGTGGTAGTGGGTGTGACAGTGTGTGGTGTGTGTGATAGTTTTTAGTATGTGTGTGTGATAGTGTGTGTGTGTGATAGTGTGTGTGTGTGATAGTGTGTGTGTGTGCATGTGTGAATGTGTGTGATAGTGTGTGTGTGTGATAGTGTGTGTGTGTGATAGTGTGTGTGTAATAGTGTGTGTGTGTGTGATAGTGTGTGGTGTAATAGGTGTGTGTGGTGTGTGATAGTGTGTGTGTGTGATAGTGTGTGTGTGTGTGATAGTGTGTGTGTGATAGTGTGTGTGTGACAGTGTGTGTGTGTGTGTGTGTGATAGTGTGTGTGTGATAGTGTGTGTGTGTATGATAGTGTGTGTGTGTGATAGTGTGTGTGTGATAGTGTGTGTGTGACAGTGTGTGGTGTGTGATATGTGTGTGTGTGATAGTGTGTGTGTGTATGATAGTGTGTGTGTGACAGTGTGTGTGTGTGATAGTGTGTGTGTGATTGTGTGTGTGTGTATGATAGTGTGTGTGTGATAGTGTGTGTGTGTATGATAGTGTGTCCTGTGATAGTGTGTGTGTGATAGTGTGTGTGTGATAGTGTGTGTGTGTGTGACAGTGTGTGTGTGTGTGATAGTTTTAGTATGTGTGTGTGATAGTGTGTGTGTGTGATAGTGCGATTATAGTGTGTGTGTGTGTGTGAGTGATAGTGTGTGTGTGTGTGTGTGTGTTAGTGTGTGTGTAATAGTGTGTGTGTGTGATGTGATAGTGTGTGTGTGTGTGATAGTGTATGTGTGTGTGAGTGTAATAGTGTGTGTGTAATAGTGTGTGTGTGTGATAGTTTTAGTATGTGTGGTGTGATAGTGTGTGTGTGTGTGTGTGTGTGTGTGTGTGTGATAGTGTGTGGTGTGTGATAGTGCGATATAGTGTGTGTGTGTGTGAGTGATAGTGTGTGTGTGTGTGTGATAGTGTGTGTGTAATAGTGTGTGTGTGTGTGTGATAGTGTGTGTGTGTGTGATAGTGTATGTGTGTGGTGAGTGTAATAGTGTGTGTGTAATAGTGTGTGTGTGTGTGATAGTGTGTGTGTGTGTTGTGATAGTGTGTGTGTGTGATAGTGTGTGTGTGTGTGTGTGACAGTGTGTGTGTGTGATAGTGTGTGACAGTGTGATAGTGTGTGTGTGATAGTGTGTGTGTGTGTGACAGTGTGTGTCTGTGATAGTGTGTGTGTGAGATAGTGTTGTGTGTGTGACAGTGTGTGTGATTTTTAGAAAAGAGAAGTTAAACACAGCTGCAGCACATGAAAGAGCGCCCGAGATGTTGGAGGTTGGTGGCTCAAGGGCACCTGGGCAGTGCTCAGGAAGTGAACTTCTCTCCTAGCTACCAGAACACACACACACACACACACACACACACACACACACACACACACACCACACACACCACACACACACACACACACACACACACACACACACACACACACACACACACACACACACACACACACCACACACACACACACACACACACACACACACACACACACACACACACACACACACACACACACTGAAGTGAAAACCCAGCTGGACTTGTTCCAGTCACACATCAGCTGTTAGCTGAGACTTCCTCCAGTGCTCTGCTCCACCCCTCTGCTGTATGCTCATACTGTAAACAATGGCAGGCTGCTGGGTACTGCACTTCTCTTCACGGCCACAGGGGAGGCAGCATGGAGCTCAGTCAACATTCAGCCAGGAACAACAAACGGGGCCCTGCTGACTACACGTTTAAAGGGACAGCTCACCCACGCCCTCTCCCGTTCTCCCAGTTACTCTTACATAAACTAACAGCGCCCATCATGGTGTGCTAACGGAGGCTCAGACGGGGAGCGTGGCCGGGGGGGGGGGGGGGGGTTTACATTAACTAAAATAACACAAACCATGCTGACACACATCAAGAGGTCGTGTCTTTTTTTATCCTCCGTTTATCAGAGCAGCTGTGACTCTTCCAGAAGTCAGAGAGCTGCTGCTTAAACTCAAACTGATGATGTCATCACTGATGATGTCATCATGATTTAAAGGTGAAGGTGATGGAGTTTCTT
>NC_089204.1:30877429-30904929 GCF_963930695.1 Labrus bergylta
TCTCTCTCTCATGTAAAGGTTGACTCATCAAAAGTCTGCAGCAGGAAATGCTCATTACAGCGTTACGGGATAGCTGAACGTGTCCCAGCGAGCGAGACTGACACGCTGCTAATAGATATTTGACTCCTGGTACAGATCATCATCATGAATAAGAATGTCGCACAGAGTTTTAAAAATCGCCATGTTTCAACGTTTGTGAAGCAGAGCTCACAGTCGCTTTTACAAGCAGCCACAAACACACTCAGACCATCAGGATGACCAATCAGTCAGGGGCTCAGGGTGCGGGTGTCAGGGTGTCATCATGTTAGCTTTAGATTGAAGGTAAGAACGCTGCACAGTCTGACTTTGTCATGTTGAGAGTCCCTGTGCACGAGACTCAGAGAGGTGTGGCCTGAAGGCTTCAGCTGCTTTAAGCAGACAGTGCTCTGGGTCTCCCCGGGGGTGTTCCTCCCACACACTCCTGCAGAAGGAGAGACAGGCGATCTGTCTCTATCCTGTTATCCAGATGCTGCGGCCCCTCTGAGAGATACTGTACTGTGTGCATCGAGAAACGCCTTCATCACAAAGGTAGAAAACCTGAGGGGAAACCCAAGGAGCGTCCTCGCCATAAAGCGTGGAGCGATGGGCGAGGTGGACACCTGGGAGGAAGTGACGGGTACCTGACGAGAGCCGGACATCTGTCAGAGCAAAAAGCTAAGCAGGGTTTAAAGCAGAGCTTCAAATAATGGACGACATGTGATCAGTGTCTTTTATTCTCTGACTCAAACTTCACCACATGAAACGCTTATTTTAGAGATTTATTTACCCGAGTAAGACGCCGAGTGCATACGTGGTGTCTTTAGTTTTTTTTTTTCAATGCATCTTTTTTTCCTCCTCAGTGGATCATCACACACCGAAGACGAGACAGGACGACTTGACTTTACTTCTTTGAAAAGAACATCAACATAACAGAGTGAAGAGATTCTGACTGCAGCGTGGACAAAGGAATTCATTAAAGCAACATGTAGCAAACTCTGTTTGTGCATTTTGGCGCCCACCAAAGGTCTCTAAGTGTAACTGCATCATCCCAGTCAAAACTAGTTTGAGTGCATTAGTTCCTGTTTGTCCTTAAAGGCCGAGCTGAGCGAGATCTCCTGAGACATCACTGACAGGCTCGTAGAAGATTAAAGTACAGAAAGAAACTGTCTCTTTAAGGACCCTGAGGACGCTCGTTAAAGAGGAGCTGTGTGATCCTGATCGCTGCCCTGTCACGCACGCACGCACGCACACCATGTTTAATGTCGACGTTACCTTGGCCTTGACGAGCCTCTTGGCAGTCTTGATCTTGGCCTCGCAGAAAGCCCCTCGGTACTTGGCACTCACATCCGTCCCCACGGTCAGGTAGGGTGGCTCCTCCAGAGTCTGAGAGGAGAAAAAATACACAACAAGGAGCCGGTGAATTCAAAGCATGAATTCATACATGTAGTCTAAACACACAGCCACACCGACAGGACACACAGAGGAGGGTCCCATAGACCCACCAGGCTCTGTCATTCATCCCTGGAAAACACACACCATCTGCTCTGGGGATTGGAAAACAAAAAGGCTGCTTCACTCCCGCTCTGATGACTACGAGAAGCTAGCAGGAACACGCTGCTCCATCCTGTGACATCACTGGATGGTTATCAACACGTGGGGCGGCAGTAGCTCAGTCTGTAGGGACTCAGTCTGGGTCATGGGTTGGGAACCGGAGGGTCGCCGGTTCAAGTCCCGGTGTGGACCAAGCATGGAAGTTGGTCTGGGAGCTGGAGAGGTGCCAGATCACCTCCTGAGCACTGCTGAGGTGCCCTTGAGCAAGGCACCAAACCCCCTCCCCACCATCAGCTCAGGAGCGCCCGCTGTGGGCTGTTCCGTCACTCTGACATCTCTCCATTAGTGCATGTCCATAGGATCCTGTTTGTGTGCACGTGTGTGTTCATGACTACAGAGTGTAAAAACTGAAATTTCCCCTTGCGGGGATCAATAAAATAAATCTTCTTTTTAAATTTTATTTTCAGAGTCTGTGTGTGGACCAGGGCAGACGTGGTTTATATTGTATTAATAACCTCTGGAACTCACTCCCTGCACACATTCAACACTGCACCGACCCTCCTACTTTTTAATCACTGATCAAAACTCACCTCTTTAAACAAGATTTTAATGTATGATTGTGATGTGTTTCCTGTTTTCTGTAGTTTTACCTTCATTGTTCTTATCTTTATGATTTGTGAGTAATGTTTCAATGTCTGTCCTTACTGTGCTGTTCTTTCTGTTTTTAACTATTGTACAGTGTCTTTGAGTTTTTGAAAAGCGCTTATAAATAAAATGTATTACAATTATTATTATTAACCTAGCTGTAGCATCTTCAGGAAACACCTTTCAAGAATCCGATCAGGACGAGTGTATTTTTTTTAAAATGGTGCCTTCAAACCTCCTGAAATCTTTATGAGCTGCATGTGACATAATCTTAATAACTGAACCCCAGTGAACCTGCTACATTATATTTCCTGTTCTCCATTATGTTCTGAGATTCTCTTCAACGACACATAGCATTGATAGAAAGACAAATATTCTCATCATAGAGTCCTATGGAGGACTCTGCTGCTTCACCAACACTTCCACGTCATTCTGTTTATGTCCAGCTCCAGTGGAAACAGAGTTTTTATTGAGATATTTTCAGATGTGATCACTGCTCATGAGCACGTGTCCGAGCCTTTAAACAGCAGGAAACATGAACAGCATTACTTCTTCTTTAAGTCTCATTATCAAACAGATCTGTGCGTCTTCTTGACTTTAATAGAGTTCTCTTCTTTCAGACGGCTGGACGACAGATTGTTTTCAAGTTTTAAAACAGCTCCAGTGGTTTAGAGTCTGCTTTTGACCTTTGACCCTTTAACGGTTTGCAGATCAGCATTCTTCCTTTAACCAATCGAGGCGTTACGTAAGAAATGCTGGTCTGAATCAGACTCTTTGTTTGTGCTTACACATTTGACTGTGTGTGCAGCCGCTGTAAAACATGACCCACTGGCCGAGTGTTAGCACGTGATGAAACACTGACATGAAGAGAGTGAACTAGAGAGCAGAACACATCACTTCTTTTTAATCTGTAGATGTTTGTTCTACTTTGTGACAAAGGTGTGTGTCAGATATAGACACACACACCCCCCTCCCCCTCCCCCTCCCTGTATATTACACCACAAACAACACACCATCAAGCTTAAATTAAACCCAACTTTACAATCAGAGTTTTCCTGAGGTTGCTCAGTGCATCTCTAACTTCAGACACATGAAATGTGAGGATGTTTCTCTGAGGTGTTTCTTTTATTCTGTTTGTCCCCTCTCGTCCTCACGTCTTCATATGAATGTGAAATGAGGAGACAAATTGACAAACGGACAAACAGCCTCCTCTGTGTGAGGAAGTAGGGCAGGTCTGCTCTCCTCCTGTCTCTGGGAGTCTGACAGATGGGATTCAGGGCCAGAGTCCAGTGCACTTCAGCCTCCCCACCTCTCAGATAAACAGCTCATTAGTCCTCTGAGACGTCTCCAGGTTTACATGTGGCAGGAGTCCTTTCCACGGGCTCAGCAGCACTTTATTCACAAACACAGATCCTCCATCATACTCATACATGTCTCTGTAAGCCTGCTCCTTTCTGCTCTTCTTAGAGGAAGCATCACTGAGTCACAGAGCAGCTGAATTATCGTGACAGCTGTGGCAGCCAAACTTCTCTAACTTAACAAGGCAGGGGAGATTTCACACAAAAGAGTCCAGATCCACTTTGTGACGCTCACACGCCAACACAAACAGAAGACGGCTTGTTGTTTCCAGGCAGAACGCCCCGCCTCCCTGCTCTCAGATACAACTAGGAAAGAAAATTCCTCTCTTGGATTAGATTGCCATTTAGCCTTCAGCTGTCTGGAGAAAATACTGACTCCTTTTTTCATCGCTGCTGCCAGCACTGAGCAACAGACAATGTTCCCCCGCCTCAGAGGTTCAACCAATCAAGATGAGTAAGCTCAAGAGAGGCAGCGTTCCTGCGCCTTCAGGAGGTGTAACATCCTCTCACTAACTTAAAATAAAAACACAACACCAGGCAGATCCAAGACTCTGTCAGAAGCCGAGCAGAGCCAGATTCATCACGAGCCTCGAGCTCCACTTCAGCATGTTAAAGACAATGTGGAGGTAAGAGTGGAGCTTCAATCAGGAGCGTCTCTCTGCTCAGCTCACAGCTCTGATGTGGAAACACTCTGCACGCCGCGTGATGAATTACACACACACTAATGTAACACACCTGTTGGTTTCATGTAAAAGAGACAAACACTTCAGCTCTGCTCAGCTTTAAGTCACATGTGAGAAAACAGGAACAATGTTGCAGTAGTTTCAGCACCCCAGCTATGTGGTGCCTCTAAAGTGAGTCCTCACAGCACGCTACACAAGCTTTTACCCTGACCCTCGTTTTTTATTTTCCTCTCTGTTCCTCACGTAGACGCACGAGGAAAGAGGAAGCTCGTTTTACAAAATGGAGATGACGGTGCATTCATAATATCCACACAGGGGGTTAAAAAGAGGAGCTTTGACTTGTGTCAACACCGGAGAAAACGTTGTTCGGCTCACCGTCGTCATGGTAACAGCTCCAGAGCGTCTCCACACATATTGGATGAAGCGTGGAGTCGCTGACGGGCACCACAGTGATTTAACCCCGTCAGAGTCGTAATTACAAAATGTATTTACAGAGCTTTTATTTTGAAGGCACACAGTAGAAGTGTTTTCCTGATCACTGGAAAGTTTGTCTCTTATAAATACAGCGGCGCAGTTACCGCCAACTCTCAGCAGACGCTCATGTTTTCACTCTTACTGTGCGATGCTGTTAGCGCCCCCTGTTGGTGAGTTAGACTCTTTTCAGTGAGGCTGATTTACAGAGAGGGGGGGACATCTCTCCCCAAATGACATCATGATGGTTTATCTAAAACAAACAGCAAGGGAAGGGGAAGTCTTTAACCCTTTGTGTTTGTGATCCTGACAGGGTCTTTGTGACTCGTTAGCAGACGTTTAGCAGGAGCAGAATCCTTCTGTGAATCAGACGCTGAGCGTATTATGAGGAGCGTATTTCTGCGACAGACTGACCAATGACATCGCAGTATTTGTAAGGATGGTCTGCTCGGATATCAACATGCAAACATAACATGAGAAGAATTTTGATTTAGTCATGATAAAAGGCTTTGGAGCACTCAAAAACAAACCACAGAGGTGATGGAGCCTCAGCAGCATCATCGAGGAGCTCTGAGTTCTCTGATTATATAAAAAATGTTTTCTGTGTCTGAGCTGCTCAGGAACAAATACTGCAGCTTCATTTAGTTAGAGCTCTGAAATCATTACAGCTTTACTCAAACAAAACACAGCGGCGACAGAATGAGATCGGTTCCTGCTCAATAAAGACTCTCAGGTCATGAAACATTGAACAGCGAGCTCCACAGAGCGCCGTCTGAAACAAAGCATTTCTTGGACAGAGTGACTGTAGCCTCTTTATTCTACTACTGAGAGAGGAGTAGAATAAACTGCTCATTTAAAAACTCAACGCCTGGGTTGTGGGATGATTTATGTAATCTGTTGACTGTAACTCTCTACAGTGTGCGGCATCGCTTTATTTCATCAGGGAGGGGATCATGAATCCCTGCTGGATGTTTCTGAGAGGCTGCACCGTCAACGCACATCGCTAACATCGCCTTCTCTGCTCGATCTGAAGACTTACATTCATAAACATGACTCAGTTCAGAAATAAAAGTCGCCAGTTAGAATCATGTCGTCCCCCGTCTGTCCCTGCAGGGGGCGCTGCAGTCCCATTGATGGCGGTCTCCATGCTGGAAATGCTGTCTCAGTCTAACTTTCAGTCAACCTAACGACAGGCTGAGAGCTGGAGCTGAGGTGGGTTTTAAACCTCCTGACAAACCGTTACACCGCGCCCACCTGTCAATCAGGTCAGCTACACGCCTTATTGTGAATAACTCTTATCCTTCATCAAATCAAAACTGATGAGTCATCAAAACATTCACCCCCCGTACAGTGTGTGTCTATCCAGACATGAGCTAATCACACCTATTTGGTTTTTTGAACCAGGCTGTAAACATGTTCATCTCTGCTGTAAAAACAGGCTTTTTAGAATGGGTGTGTATGTGACTTCCTGTGCTTCTGCAGCCAGCCTCTAGTGGACACTCCAGGAACTGCAGGATTCATTTTTGAACACTTGAGGTTGCAGCTTGTTATTGTTTTGTGTTTGCAGGGATTCATTTCTTTAAGATGAAGTTTGTCAGCTATCGTTGATGGTTATTGTAGTTCATTAACTGCGTTCGTGGCTCAGATCTTTATTTCCTGATACATCAGAGAATCTCACTCTGCAGGACAGTTTCCCTGGACTGATTCCAAGTCTTACAAACCCAAACACATTATGACAGACAATGTCATAAGCAGGGAAGTGTAGCGAACGCTTTACTTACTGAAGTATTCCCCCGTCATGCTTCTGAACACTGCTGTGCGTTTTACTCTGCTGCTGGGTCAGACAATCAAAGAGGCCCCTCGTAGGGCTGCTGGTCTCTATCACTGTTTGATTATTTGGTAACGTGTTGTCTTTTACCTCCTGAATGGCTCACACACTCAGTGGGGGGAGGGGGACAGCTCTCTCTATTTTGAAATAAGACTGCAGTACCCATTTTAACCACTAGGAGTCAGAGTTACTGATGCTCCTTTAAGCACCTGTTAACTTTCGGTTTCCCGTCATCACTCTGATTGTTTCTGTTTCATCATCTGTTCAGTCTCTGGAGATCTGATGACATCACCATGTTTGTGTTTGCAGCGCGACATTTTCAGTTTCTGTTTTATCCAAACATTCCTCTCGTTCTTCATCTCAAAGAGTCTTAAGGTCGTCACTGCTGCTACTAGGCGATTATAAGCCACCATGTATTTTTATTGGTACGTATTGAAATGTGTTTTGATCCCCGTCCTTCAGTTTATGCACACCTGTCGAACCAGGTGAGGAAGGTGACATTAGGGGTGCAATTTAATTTCCGTTCATTAAATAATAATCGGTTACAAATTTTTTTAAATTAATGATCCTTTTGTAGTCCACATTTTTGGAACTGTTTCTTGTTGCATTGTGGGTTCTAGGATAGGCCTAATTCAAAACAGAAAAAAAGAAGCACACTCAAACAGAAATAAAACTTCAGGTGCACAAGAGCAAAAAGAAAATAGATGACAAACAAAGTGCTGATAAAGGCTCTGTGCTGAAACGCGTCCGTTGTTGATCCGTACACTGCTACCCTGACAACAATATCCCTTTAATTAACCCCCTATGAATTCACAATGAACAAAAAGTCCAAAACAAACGAAATATGCAAAATGATCTATGAAAGTTCAGTTCAAATTGTCTTTTTAGTCCACAGAAAAAGAAGGACTTTCACTTCACCCTGCTAAACCAAAGACGTTTGATCATCCAGGACAGAGCAGCATAACACAATGTTTTCCTATATTTTGGAATTTTAGATGATTATTTTAAAATCTTTTAATAACTACAAAACAGAACAACCTTATAGGGAGAGAGAGCTCATAGCGGACGAACGAGCGAGTTTGAGCAAGTGTGTCATTACGCACAGAGGAGAAAGATGAAACAGTTCACCTGTTCTATTGTAACTTCATTAACCAGAGTAAAGTGTGCTCTACACTGCAGACTGGAGTCTTTGTTAACACAATGTTGCTGTCATAACAGCTTCAACGTGCGATGAGTGCATTGATGTCTGCACGTCCGCTCGCCACACTCACTGCACTAATTATAATAAAGTGTTAAAACGCTCAGAAGATACGTCTGTGTGAAGTTTTATTTGAGGTTAAATTTCATATTTGAACGTTAATACAAAGGCCTATTACTAACAACTATTAAAATCCCGAAGATTCAAATTAATCAATAGGTACAGTCGGCATCGCGGCATAGTTGGGGGCGGGGCCTCCCGTGGTGGAAAAGAATCACCCAAAAAAAAGAACTACAAAACGATTACTCGAGTACTCGCTTTAACAATGGGAAGAGTAATCAATTACAGAAAATTTTGCATTTCTGCACCCCTAGTTGACATGACAGATATTCTTCTTCTTCACACATTATTCTGGATTAAAAACAAACAGCCTTCTTTAAATTCCTTTCAGACTGTACACAGCGTCAATAGTACTGACCCATAATGCCGTGCTGTAGTGAACAGGCTTTTAGGTCAAACAAAGGGACAAGCAAGAGGCACGCAGGAAAGAATTAAGCCCCCCCCCCCCCGGCTCACACGCACAATAATCCTGCTGTGAATCACATCTTTGTCCAGAGCAGAGTCACCACAGTGACCAGTGCTCCAGCAGGATCTGCCTCGGGAGAGTCCGAGCAGCTTTGAACTAGAAACCAAGAGAGCAGCCGTAAGACCTGAACCCAGGACAGGCCTAAACCCTCTTCAGGTGCAGAACTTTACCTTCTGACTTTAACTCTGTTTGACTTCAGGTTTAATAATCCCATCCCATCACAATCCCAATAACCCAGCCCTGACCCATCCCACTCACTTTCTAAGTATTATTACTTCACCTTCTCCAGTCCCAGCGTGTCTCTGCGGCCCAGAGTACCCGAGTCTCTGTTGTGTTTGACGATGAAGTCACATGTTTTACAAACAGTGTGGGCGGCAGTAGCTCAGTCTGTATCGACTTGGGTTGGGAACCGGAGGGTCGCCGGTTCAAGTCCCGGTGTGGACCAAGCATGGAAGTTGGTCTGGTAGCTGGAGAGGTGCCAGATCACCTTCTGAGCACTGCCGAGGTGCCCTTGAGCAAGGCACCAAACCCCCTCCCCACCATCAGCTCAGGAGCGCCCACTGTGGGCACTCTGACATCTCTCCATTAGTGCATGTCCATATGATCCTGTTTGTGTGCATGTCTGTATATACTTCAGCCTGTGTGTGTTGCATGAATACAGAGTCTAAAAACTGAAATTCAATAAAGTAAATCTTCTTAAACAGCGTGATCTCATGAACTTTGTTAGTTTGTCCGCCCCCCTTTAGATCTCTGTCAGGGGACAGACGGATCATTGTTTCCCACCTCAGCTCTACCTGCTTCTCTCTATACACTGCTGTTGGATTTATGTGAAGGCTGCAGCGTGAGCAGGACGTCCTGCACGTTTGACCAGCACACAGACACCACAGCCTCTATTCATTGTGTGTGCATCTTAAACTGATCTGTTGTTCTCATGATTCCTGCCCCGTCCTAATCCTGTGATTATAAATCAAATCCATTACCGTCCCACGGGAAGCCTGTGACCTGCGGGACTCCCCAAAGTGTCTCCCTCTGTCTGATGCAAACCTCCTAAATCAGCTGTAGCAGATCCTTAGCATTCAGGCCTCAGAGGGACTTTCAGTCCATTTGTTCTTTTAGAGAAAATGCTGACTCCAGCACTTGTATGAAACCTGTTTCAGAGGTAATCAGACAGAAGAATGTCCCTGCCTGCTCACGTACACAGAAATCAGTTCACATTACACCTGCAGTAATGCAGAATGCTTTTCATATAAAGATCCCAGCAGGCAGGGACACCTTCAATCACAGTTTCATGCTGCAGCACACCTCCTGCTTTAGCATGTCCCATACTACCTCAGCTCAACATGCTGTTAACTCTTCTGAATGCAGGAAGAACTCCACATGAACAGCCCGGGAACAGCTCCGATCAAAACGCTGTCTTTGACACCATGAAGAAACTTTGGAGGCAGAGACATTCAGAGGAGGGATCTCTAAGTTGGAGGACTGACGAGAGAACGATCAACAATTAAACCACAGAAGAACTGCTGAGTAAAGAGTCCATCAGTATTAACTCATCCATTCTGACCCCAGCTGATATGGCAGGGAAAGACATGCGGGACTTGAACCACAGGTCGGACCCAAACCTCTGCTCAGATAGTCTATGATTATTGTTTCATATTTGTTTTTAACAAACAAAGAACGCAGACAAACTCCTGAACGCTGTCCAAACTGAACAATAAGTGGGCAATGTTTCCCAAAATGTTGTCAACCCGTTTGTGCTGCTCTCTTTTTTTTTTTTTTTTTTTTACTGGTGGGAGATCTGAAGTCATTTGAAATCTTTGGTTCTTTACAAACCTCTAAATCATTAACTGGACTTTTATCCTTTGAAACCGTTTGTTATCAAGAAGTATAGAAAGTTTGGACCACCTCCGTTAGTCCACCTGTTAGAGATGGCGTCATGTTTCTGGTGTAACGTCCAGCACGCCGCGTTAATCGATGCGTGTGTGCTGCTGATAAGGAGAAGCTGCAGCCACAGTGACATCACACGGAGTGAACGTAATGAAAGTGTGTCCTTGTTGCAGACTAATTTACAGTCGAGGCATTTAGCAGATGCTCCGTTAACACAGAGCAGTAAAAGAAGTGAGCACTGCTCAAGCATCAATAGAGCCAGATGACTCAGAGCAGGATGTAAAAACTACAACTAATGCTCCATTAAAGCATCGCTCCTGTCAGCTGTTATCAAGTGTGAGCACAGAAATCATCCAGCTGGAGACACTAATGACTACAAAAAGGCCCGAGCCCCAACAGCATGCTAACACCTGAGCTTTAGAGGTACCATGCTAACGCCTGAGCTTTAGAGGTACCATGCTAACGCCTGAGCTTTAGAGGTACCATGCTAACGCCTGAGCTTTAGAGGTACCATGCTAACACCTGAGCTTTAGAGGTACCATGCTAACGCCTGAGCTTCAGAGGTACCATGCTAACGCCTGAGCTTTAGAGGTACCATGCTAACGCCTGAGCTTTAGAGGTACCATGCTAACGCCTGAGCTTCAGAGGTACCATGCTAACGCCTGAGCTTTAGAGGTACCATGCTAACGCCTGAGCTTTAGAGGTACCATGCTAACGCCTGAGCTTTAGAGGTACCATGCTAACACCTGAGCTTTAGAGGTACCATGCTAACGCCTGAGCTTCAGAGGTACCATGCTAACGCCTGAGCTTTAGAGGTACCATGCTAACGCCTGAGCTTTAGAGGTACCATGCTAACGCCTGAGCTTTAGAGGTACCATGCTAACGCCTGAGCTTTAGAGGTACCATGCTAACGCCTGAGCTTTAGAGGTACCATGCTAACGCCTGAGCTTCAGAGGTACCATGCTAACACCTGAGCTTTAGAGGTACCATGCTAACGCCTGAGCTTTAGAGGTACCATGCTAACGCCTGAGCTTTAGAGGTACCATGCTAACGCCTGAGCTTCAGAGGTACCATGCTAACGCCTGAGCTTCAGAGGTACCATGCTAACGCCTGAGCTTCAGAGGTACCATGCTAACGCCTGAGCTTCAGCGGTACCATGCTAACGCCTGAGCTTCAGAGGTACCATGCTAACGCCTGAGCTTTAGAGGTACCATGCTAACGCCTGAGCTTTAGAGGTACCATGCTAACGCCTGAGCTTCAGAGGTACCATGCTAACGCCTGAGCTTCAGAGGTACCATGCTAACGCCTGAGCTTCAGAGGTACCATGCTAACGCCTGAGCTTCAGAGGTACCATGCTAACGCCTGAGCTTCAGCGGTACCATGCTAACGCCTGAGCTTCAGAGGTACCATGCTAACGCCTGAGCTTCAGCGGTACCATGCTAACGCCTGAGCTTTAGAGGTACCATGCTAACGCCTGAGCTTCAGCGGTACCATGCTAACGCCTGAGCTTCAGAGGTACCATGCTAACGCCTGAGCTTTAGAGGTACCATGCTAACGCCTGAGCTTTAGAGGTACCATGCTAACGCCTGAGCTTCAGAGGTACCATGCTAACGCCTGAGCTTCAGCGGTACCATGCTAACGCCTGAGCTTCAGAGGTACCATGCTAACGCCTGAGCTTCAGAGGTACCATGCTAACGCCTGAGCTTTAGAGGTACCATGCTAACGCCTGAGCTTTAGAGGTACCATGCTAACGCCTGAGCTTTAGAGGTACCATGCTAACGCCTGAGCTTCAGCGGTACCATGCTAACGCCTGAGCTTTAGAGGTACCATGCTAACGCCTGAGCTTCAGCGGTACCATGCTAACGCCTGAGCTTCAGAGGTACCATGCTAACGCCTGAGCTTCAGCGGTACCATGCTAACGCCTGAGCTTTAGAGGTACCATGCTAACGCCTGAGCTTCAGAGGTACCATGCTAACGCCTGAGCTTCAGCGGTACCATGCTAACGCCTGAGCTTCAGAGGTACCATGCTAACGCCTGAGCTTCAGAGGTACCATGCTAACGCCTGAGCTTTAGAGGTACCATGCTAACGCCTGAGCTTTAGAGGTACCATGCTAACGCCTGAGCTTCAGAGGTACCATGCTAACGCCTGAGCTTCAGAGGTACCATGCTAACGCCTGAGCTTTAGAGGTACCATGCTAACACCTGAGCTTTAGAGGTACCATGCTAACGCCTGAGCTTCAGAGGTACCATGCTAACGCCTGAGCTTTAGAGGTACCATGCTAACACCTGAGCTTCAGAGGTACCATGCTAACGCCTGAGCTTCAGAGGTACCATGCTAACGCCTGAGCTTCAGCGGTACCATGCTAACGCCTGAGCTTTAGAGGTACCATGCTAACGCCTGAGCTTCAGAGGTACCATGCCAACGCCTGAGCTTCAGAGGTACCATGCTAACGCCTGAGCTTCAGAGGTACCATGCTAACGCCTGAGCTTCAGAGGTACCATGCTAACGCCTGAGCTTTAGAGGTACCATGCTAACGCCTGAGCTTCAGAGGTACCATGCTAACGCCTGAGCTTCAGAGGTACCATGCTAACGCCTGAGCTTCAGAGGTACCATGCTAACGCCTGAGCTTCAGAGGTACCATGCTAACGCCTGAGCTTTAGAGGTACCATGCTAACGCCTGAGCTTCAGCGGTACCATGCCAACGCCTGAGCTTTAGAGGTACCATGCTAACGCCTGAGCTTCAGAGGTACCATGCTAACGCCTGAGCTTTAGAGGTTAGCATGCTAACACGTCTCACGTCACCACATGACTTCATGTGACAAAAGCGATCCTTTAAATAACCACAAATCACAGCGCAGTTCACGCCAGCTTTACCAGCAGGACCAGTTCCTGCAGGAAACTGAAACTGGTCTGAACTGGAGACAGACTGAATGTAGCCTCGGGTCCACTTCATAGATTCATTCAGACTTTCTCTGCAACTTTCAGATGTTCAGACCAAAACAAACTCTCTCTTAGGACACGCCTCCTTCCTCCTTCCTCCCTCAGCCCCCCCCCCTTTCCTGTTTCACCAGCAGATGTCTGTGAGACGACGAGAGCGGCAGAGAAGTGCTGATGAACAACTGAAGAGACGATGTGCATCTCAAAGTGGATTTATTTATCGGCCTGAAGTCAAACTGAAGCTTTAAAGAAAATCTGGAATCCTGGAAACGCTGAGAAGAATCCATCCTTCAGTGAATTACTCACTTCACAATAAAAGTCTAGTTTTTCATTGTTTTCCCATCACGTGTGATACCACAGTGAGCAAGTTTCTGGATGTTATATTCAAAAGAGTGATTCTAAATAACACGTTTAGACTCAACAGCCTGCAGACATTAAAGTGGAAATATGATCCATTCAAAGTATCAGAAAGAGAACAAAGCTTTCATCAAACAATGACAGCTGTGACTTTACAAATCCAACATCCCCCGCCCCCCCATGTCTGAATGTTTGGTACATTTCACCGCCCGTTTATTCTCTTATTCCTGAATGATCATGCAGCGTGGAGCGTTCAGGTTCTCTATGAAATCCACATCCATCACTCATCACCCAGCCAGGCTCCTTCACTGCGTGTAATTCAATAATATAACTCAACAAAGCAGAACATCTAAATCACAGAGCACACTTTGTGTTTGCAGCTGGAGCTTTTTGGAAACTCATTATCATGCTCATCAAATAAATGGATTACTCTGGCCCACGTCCAGGCAACCGGTCTCACCGTGTTTGAACAGGAGCAAAAATGACATTTAGTAAAAGTTCACACTCGCCTTATTCATGAGAGCAGAAAGGTGAAGCCATGCATATAAAGTATTGATATTACATTTAACATTTGAGGTGTGATTTGCACGGTTACGGCAGGTTTACACGGGAGTTAAAGGAAGGAGTAATATTGATCTAAAGGAGTTTCCCCTGAGCCATTCATAAACACATGCATGAGGAGAAATGAACAGACGTACCTTCATCTCTCTATGAGTCCTCCAGGTGACCAGTGGGATGAAGCAGAGGCTGAAAAACAGAAGGTTAAAGAGGCAGTTAGGCATCACAGGCACAGCCAGCCTGCCACAACAACACACTGTTATGATGACATCACTGCTTCTGCTACACGGCTGGATGCAATCACAGAGCTGGGCGTTATATGTACACGCTTTACACTCACACACACACACACACACACACACACATGCGCACACACACACACACACACACACACACACACACACACACACACACACACACACACACACACACACACACACACACACACACACACACACACACACACACACACACACACACACACACACACACACACACACACACACACACACACACACACACACACACACACACACACACACACACACTGTGGATTCTCATTAGCGGCTGTAATTGATTTAAGAGAGGTTCATTTGCCTGAATAATCCAAAGTAATGCAAGAGGCTAATGGTTGGTGTGCTCCAGCTTTCAGAGGCACATTCCCAAAAATATCTGTGTTGCAAAGTAAACCGTGGCAGGCTGCTGATCACTCTCATTGCAGAGCCCTTAAAGCCGTTTATGTAATGCCCAGTGTACAGTCAGCGAGCAGGCAGAGCTGGTTTAAGTCTGCAGGAAGGGGCGAGAACACGCACACTGAACCGGTCTGTGGACAAAAGAGAAGCTGTGCACAAATGCACGGATAATGAAGTGGATCCAGATACAGTAAAGGGTGCACGGAGTGTCGGGCAGCGTGGTGTGCCTGCTGTCTGCACCGCACTGACTCAAACAACGCTACAGCAGAGGATGACGCCATTTCTCTAACTAGCTGACAGTCGGCTCAAAAGGAGAACATTATAGCGCAGAAACACAGAAATGCGGGGAGGGTAGTCTCGATTCAGCTGAAATAAATCCCCGTTTTCTCTGGAAGACTGTGTCTTTGTTAGAACAGAAACAAACTGCACCATAGTGTGCTCTCTCGCTTCCTCCCCTTGTCTGCAGAGAGAGCACTCGACAGCGAAAATAGAGCCGGAATAACACTGCTTACATGCAGCCACAGAAGTGGACGTTTGAAAGATTGTCGTTGCGTAATAAGAGCTGAACAAAGTCAGACTGAGCTCCGTTAAAGTCACTTTCTCTCTTCACAAAATGTTCTCTCTCTCTATGTGTGTGTGTGTGTGTGTCGCCTGCTCTGGCTTTCCGCTGACTATTCAATGCTCCTCACAAAGACACAAGTCGACCAAACGGTTCGCAACAAGGTCAAGATCGAGTTGGACTTGTAACGCAGCGACATCAACAACAACGACAACATTTTGATTGTTCTTACGGAAGCCAAGGTCGCAGCCCTCATCTGGGGCTCGTAAAGGATCGCGGGGGGGGGTACAATGTCATCCGCCCCAGACGATCTCTCTGTGAGTGAGTGTCTGACCACCACACACACACACACACACACACAAGTTCACCTCGTATCAGATCACCATAACTGATCAAACAGACGAGTTGTTTCTTTTTCATACAATGAAGCTCATCAGGAGCAAACA
Organism: Labrus bergylta; assembly: GCF_963930695.1. NCBI lineage: Eukaryota > Metazoa > Chordata > Actinopteri > Labriformes > Labridae > Labrus > Labrus bergylta. The sequence continues at coordinate 30,893,202 of NC_089204.1, forward strand.
CAGGACACAGAGTCGAGCTGGTGTGCAATGCATCCTTACAGAGGATTGCATGCACCTCTCGGAGCAGTTTTAAATCCATATAAGTCTTATTTTAGTGATCACAAAGTGTCTGAAGTTTACACTTGATGAACTTTTAGTGTCACTGCTCTATAGACTCGTTTCTATAAGTCTGTGTACATACAGGCTGATTTCACACTGCAAGCCTCAATGCTCAATTCTGATGTCTTTCTTTTTTGCCTGGCTGTTCACATTAGTGTTTCAATGTGGATCAGACTCCTGTGGGACTCCAAGGAGAGAAACATCACATCCAGTGTGACCTGTGCTGTTCATAATGTCACATGAAAAATAATATTCAGGTGACTTTTACCTGCAGTGTGAATGCACTCTGAAGTGTGTGAAGAGGAACTTTAAGGGTGGCAGCATAGACTGTGTCTGCCATATTTTTGCATTGTCCTGCGAGGTGCATGCAATCCTCAGCATAACACGGGGGGGGGGGGGGGGGGGGGGCTAGAAAAATAAGCCCAAATGAGTAAGAAACGCTGATCGGAAATACAAAGCAGAAGCCTGACGGTGCAGGTTCTCAGGGTTTAGCAGACACAGGTTGTCAGGGTTTAGCAGACACAGGTTGTCAGGGTTTAGCAGACACAGGTTCTCAGGGTTTAGCAGACACAGGTTCTCAGGGTTTAGCAGACACAGGTTCTCGGGGTTTAGCAGACACAGGTTCTCGGGGTTTAGCAGACACAGGTTCTCAGGGTTTAGCAGACACAGGTTCTCAGGGTTTAGCAGACACAGGTTCTCAGGGTTTAGCAGACACAGGTTCTCGGGGTTTAGCAGACACAGGTTCTCGGGGTTTAGCAGACACAGGTTCTCGGGGTTTAGCAGACACAGGTTCTCAGGGTTTAGCAGACACAGGTTCTCAGGGTTTAGCAGACACAGGTTCTCAGGGTTTAGCAGACACAGGTTCTCAGGGTTTAGCAGACACAGGTTCTCAGGGTTTAGCAGACACAGGTTCTCAGGGTTTAGCAGACACAGGTTGTCAGGGTTTAGCAGACACAGGTTGTCAGGGTTTAGCAGACACAGGTTGTCAGGGTTTAGCAGACACAGGTTCTCAGGGTTTAGCAGACACAGGTTCTCAGGGTTTAGCAGACACAGGTTCTCAGGGTTTAGCAGACACAGGTTGTCAGGGTTTAGCAGACACAGGTTGTCAGGGTTTAGCAGACACAGGTTGTCAGGGTTTAGCAGACACAGGTTGTCAGGGTTTAGCAGACACAGGTTCTCGGGGTTTAGCAGACACAGGTTCTCAGGGTTTAGCAGACACAGGTTCTCAGGGTTTAGCAGACACAGGTTCTCAGGGTTTAGCAGACACAGGTTCTCAGGGTTTAGCAGACACAGGTTCTCAGGGTTTAGCAGACACAGGTTGTCAGGGTTTAGCAGACACAGGTTCTCAGGGTTTAGCAGACACAGGTTCTCGGGGTTTAGCAGACACAGGTTCTCGGGGTTTAGCAGACACAGGTTCTCGGGGTTTAGCAGACACAGGTTCTCGGGGTTTAGCAGACACAGGTTCTCAGGGTTTAGCAGACACAGGTTCTCAGGGTTTAGCAGACACAGGTTCTCGGGGTTTAGCAGACACAGGTTCTCGGGGTTTAGCAGACACAGGTTGTCAGGGTTTAGCAGACACAGGTTGTCAGGGTTTAGCAGACACAGGTTGTCAGGGTTTAGCAGACACAGGTTCTCAGGGTTTAGCAGACACAGGTTGTCAGGGTTTAGCAGACACAGGTTGTCAGGGTTTAGCAGACACAGGTTGTCAGGGTTTAGCAGACACAGGTTGTCAGGGTTTAGCAGACACAGGTTGTCAGGGTTTAGCAGACACAGGTTGTCAGGGTTTAGCAGACACAGGTTGTCAGGGTTTAGCAGACACAGGTTGTCAGGGTTTAGCAGACACAGGTTCTCAGGGTTTAGCAGACACAGGTTCTCAGGGTTTAGCAGACACAGGTTCTCAGGGTTTAGCAGACATCCTGCAGACATCACGGTCGTAAACAGGTCATCGATTGTTTCCTGAACATTCACTTTATGACGGACCGACCATGAAACCAGAGGATTCCTCTGTTTGTCCGGCTGCAGGCTTCAAACTACTCCGTCTTTCACTGCTACATCATACCTGCCATGTTGATCTGACTCTCTGCTCGTTCATTCATCACCTAAACCTCATTTAACACGATATCCAGCTTTACTTAACAAGTTAGCTAACGTCAAGGTTGCCTTGGTAGCAGCGGAGAGGCAAGCTAGTGACAAATGTTCAAAATAGCGATGTCTACACCGAACAAAAGCAGGCTTACCTGTGCTGTCAAGTTGAGAAACAGTCCTGTTCTTCGACGGAAGTGTTTTAGTAATCCATAGGAGCATTTATGTAAGAAATCCGACAGATTTTAACGTCGTCGGATGCGGACGGGTAAAAGTCGTTTTCGCAGAGTAGCTCGTCTAGCTTAGCTCTTTCTGTGATCCTTTCCCCGCCTCTTTGGAATGATTGACAGGTGATATGAGCCCGCCTCCGCTGAAACTACGCTCGTTCATTGGACGCCAACGTGAAACGAAACGCCTCAGCAGGAGATGATTGGCGGATCTGGGAGGAAAATATCCATGGTAAGGTGTACAAAGAGACCCCGCATTTACGTGGTGTGGGGATAATTGTGGAAAAATAAGGATCCGTTAGTGAAAAGGCTTTAACTATGTCTGATGGCGAAACAACAACTCAACTAGTGAGATTAAATGTCTGCACTCAAATACCAAACGGGGTCTAAACTGTTCCAGAAGTACAATTTAACAACCACAGTGACGTTCACGACTTCCTAACTCGACAAACTGAATCATCCGAGGAGCACACAAACGCAGCATGAGCACACAGGGTGGATCTCGCGCAGCAAGGAGAAAATAGCTTAAAACTACAAACCCCATGTTCCCCATGTTCTTAACTCTGAGAACAGTTTGTTTAATATTGACGTCGTTAAAAGTATCGTAAAGATTTAATCGACCAATGAGGCAAGGTTACTATAACCCACCGAGCGCGAGGCACCCATGTTACATCCACCACCTGCTCTGCGCATGCGCGGAAGCGACCCCGAAGCGTATAAATGTAGCTCATCAGCGCGAGCTCGACCCGAACAGTGAGAACGCTCGGCTAGCTGTGCTAACCTAGCATAGCATGTGGTGAAGTCGACACTGACACACGGAGTCAAAAATGATAATTTAAGTGGAGATTAGAAAGTAGTGTCGTGTGCCTTATTGAACCAGAGCTGGAGAAGAAGCTTTTATCTGGAAAATAAATGAAATAAATGATCTACGAGGGGAGACCGGCGCGTTGGTGTTAGCGTGGCAACGCAGGCTAACTAGCATTGTGGCTAACCGGAAATCAGACCAACAAGCCAAGGTGGGTGGAGCTAAAAACTCCGAAAGGGACTTGTTTGTTTATTTATTTATATATATAAGGAATACAAATGGTTATGAGTGAGTATGAGGTTGTTTTTCAGCCATTTTGATATATAACACAATAACATGTTATTATAAAGAAGCTAACAGCTGTTTATAAAACCTAACACACATTCTGATCAAGTTCAGCTTCCAGAGGAATCAAAGAACACAAATGTTCACATTAAGACCTGGTCATGTGATCAGTGAGTCACAGCTCATCATCACACTGAGGGAACATTCATCTGAACCTGAGGGCTGTGACACCGTGATGGTCTGAACCTGAGGGCTGTGACACTGTGATGGTCTGAACCTGAGGGCTGTGACACTGTGATGGTCTGAACCTGAGGGCTGTGTCACTGTGATGGTCTGAACCTGAGGGCTGTGACACTGTGATGGTCTGAACCTGAGGGCTGTGACACCGTGATGGTCTGAACCTGAGGGCTGTGACACTGTGATGGTCTGAACCTGAGGGCTGTGACACCGTGATGGTCTGAACCTGAGGGCTGTGACACTGTGATGGTCTGAACCTGAGGGCTGTGACACTGTGATGGTCTGAACCTGAGGGCTGTGACACTGTGATGGTCTGAACCTGAGGGCTGTGACACCGTGATGGTCTGAACCTGAGGGCTGTGACACTGTGATGGTCTGAACCTGAGGGCTGTGACACCATGATGGTCTGAACCTGAGGGCTGTGACACTGTGATGGTCTGAACCTGAGGGCTGTGACACTGTGATGGTCTGAACCTGAGGGCTGTGACACTGTGATGGTCTGAACCTGAGGGCTGTGACACTGTGATGGTCTGAACCTGAGGGCTGTGACACTGATGGTCTGAACCTGAGGGCTGTGACACTGTGATGGTCTGAACCTGAGGGCTGTGACACTGTGATGGTCTGAACCTGAGGGCTGTGACACTGTGATGGTCTGAACCTGAGGGCTGTGACACTGTGATGGTCTGAAGCTGAGGGCTGTGACACTGTGATGGTCTGAACCTGAGGGCTGTGACACCGTGATGGTCTGAATCTGAGGGCTGTGACACTGTGATGGTCTGAACCTGAGGGCTGTGACACTGTGATGGTCTGAACCTGAGGGCTGTGACACTGTGATGGTCTGAACCTGAGGGCTGTGACACCGTGATGGTCTGAACCTGAGGGCTGTGACACTGTGATGGTCTGAACCTGAGGGCTGTGACACTGTGACACCATGATGGTCTGAACCTGAGGGCTGTGACACCATGATGGTCTGAACCTGAGGGCTGTGACACTGTGATGGTCTGAACCTGAGGGCTGTGACACTGTGATGGTCTGAACCTGAGGGCTGTGACACTGTGACACCGTGACACCATGATGGTCTGAACCTGAGGGCTGTGACACTGTGATGGTCTGAACCTGAGGGCTGTGACACTGGGATGGTCTGAACCTGAGGGCTGTGACACTGTGATGGTCTGAACCTGAGGGCTGTGACACTGTGATGGTCTGAACCTGAGGGCTGTGACACCGTGATGGTCTGAACCTGAGGGCTGTGACACCGTGATGGTCTGAACCTGAGGGCTGTGACACTGTGATGGTCTGAACCTGAGGGCTGTGACACTGTGACACTGTGATGGTCTGAACGTGAGGGCTGTGACACTGTGATGGTCTGAACCTGAGGGCTGTGACACTGTGATGGTCTGAACCTGAGGGCTGTGACACTGTGATGGTCTGAACCTGAGGGCTGTGACACTGTGATGGTCTGAACCTGAGGGCTGTGACACTGTGATGGTCTGAACCTGAGGGCTGTGACACTGTGACACTGTGATGGTCTGAACCTGAGGGCTGTGACACTGTGATGGTCTGAACCTGAGGGCTGTGACACCGTGATGGTCTGAACCTGAGGGCTGTGACACCGTGATGGTCTGAACCTGAGGGCTGTGACACTGTGATGGTCTGAACCTGAGGGCTGTGACACTGTGATGGTCTGAACCTGAGGGCTGTGACACTGATGGTCTGAACCTGAGGGCTGTGACACTGTGATGGTCTGAACCTGAGGGCTGTGACACTGTGATGGTCTGAACCTGAGGGCTGTGACACTGTGATGGTCTGAACCTGAGGGCTGTGACACCGTGATGGTCTGAACCTGAGGGCTGTGACACTGTGATGGTCTGAACCTGAGGGCTGTGACACCGTGATGGTCTGAACCTGAGGGCTGTGACACCGTGATGGTCTGAACCTGAGGGCTGTGACACCGTGATGGTTTGAACCTGAGGGCTGTGACACTGTGATGGTCTGAACCTGAGGGCTGTGACACTGTGATGGTCTGAACCTGAGGGCTGTGACACTGTGATGGTCTGAACCTGAGGGCTGTGACACCGTGATGGTCTGAACCTGAGGGCTGTGACACTGTGATGGTCTGAACCTGAGGGCTGTGACACTGTGATGGTCTGAACCTGAGGGCTGTGACACTGTGATGGTCTGAACCTGAGGGCTGTGACACTGTGATGGTCTGAACCTGAGGGCTGTGACACCGTGATGGTCTGAACCTGAGGGCTGTGACACTGTGATGGTCTGAACCTGAGGGCTGTGACACCGTGATGGTCTGAACCTGAGGGCTGTGACACCGTGATGGTCTGAACCTGAGGGCTGTGACACTGTGATGGTCTGAACCTGAGGGCTGTGACACTGTGATGGTCTGAACCTGAGGGCTGTGACACCGTGATGGTCTGAACCTGAGGGCTGTGACACCGTGATGGTCTGAACCTGAGGGCTGTGACACCATGATGGTCTGAACCTGAGGGCTGTGACACTGTGATGGTCTGAACCTGAGGGCTGTGACACTGTGATGGTCTGAACCTGAGGGCTGTGACACTGTGATGGTCTGAACCTGAGGGCTGTGACACTGTGATGGTCTGAACCTGAGGGCTGTGACACTGTGATGGTCTGAACCTGAGGGCTGTGACACTGATGGTCTGAACCTGAGGGCTGTGACACTGTGATGGTCTGAACCTGAGGGCTGTGACACTGTGATGGTCTGAACCTGAGGGCTGTGACACTGTGATGGTCTGAACCTGAGGGCTGTGACACTGTGATGGTCTGAAGCTGAGGGCTGTGACACTGTGATGGTCTGAACCTGAGGGCTGTGACACCGTGATGGTCTGAATCTGAGGGCTGTGACACTGTGATGGTCTGAACCTGAGGGCTGTGACACTGTGATGGTCTGAACCTGAGGGCTGTGACACTGTGATGGTCTGAACCTGAGGGCTGTGACACCGTGATGGTCTGAACCTGAGGGCTGTGACACTGTGATGGTCTGAACCTGAGGGCTGTGACACTGTGACACCATGATGGTCTGAACCTGAGGGCTGTGACACCATGATGGTCTGAACCTGAGGGCTGTGACACTGTGATGGTCTGAACCTGAGGGCTGTGACACTGTGATGGTCTGAACCTGAGGGCTGTGACACTGTGACACCGTGACACCATGATGGTCTGAACCTGAGGGCTGTGACACTGTGATGGTCTGAACCTGAGGGCTGTGACACTGGGATGGTCTGAACCTGAGGGCTGTGACACTGTGATGGTCTGAACCTGAGGGCTGTGACACTGTGATGGTCTGAACCTGAGGGCTGTGACACCGTGATGGTCTGAACCTGAGGGCTGTGACACCGTGATGGTCTGAACCTGAGGGCTGTGACACTGTGATGGTCTGAACCTGAGGGCTGTGACACTGTGACACTGTGATGGTCTGAACGTGAGGGCTGTGACACTGTGATGGTCTGAACCTGAGGGCTGTGACACTGTGATGGTCTGAACCTGAGGGCTGTGACACTGTGATGGTCTGAACCTGAGGGCTGTGACACTGTGATGGTCTGAACCTGAGGGCTGTGACACTGTGATGGTCTGAACCTGAGGGCTGTGACACTGTGACACTGTGATGGTCTGAACCTGAGGGCTGTGACACTGTGATGGTCTGAACCTGAGGGCTGTGACACCGTGATGGTCTGAACCTGAGGGCTGTGACACCGTGATGGTCTGAACCTGAGGGCTGTGACACCGTGATGGTCTGAACCTGAGGGCTGTGACACTGTGATGGTCTGAACCTGAGGGCTGTGACACTGATGGTCTGAACCTGAGGGCTGTGACACTGTGATGGTCTGAACCTGAGGGCTGTGACACTGTGATGGTCTGAACCTGAGGGCTGTGACACCGTGATGGTCTGAACCTGAGGGCTGTGACACTGTGATGGTCTGAACCTGAGGGCTGTGACACCGTGATGGTCTGAACCTGAGGGCTGTGACACCGTGATGGTCTGAACCTGAGGGCTGTGACACCGTGATGGTTTGAACCTGAGGGCTGTGACACTGTGATGGTCTGAACCTGAGGGCTGTGACACTGTGATGGTCTGAACCTGAGTGCTGTGACACTGTGATGGTCTGAACCTGAGGGCTGTGACACTGTGATGGTCTGAACCTGAGGGCTGTGACACCGTGATGGTCTGAACCTGAGGGCTGTGACACTGTGACACTGATGGTCTGAACCTGAGGGGCTGTGACACTGTGATGGTCTGAACCTGAGGGCTGTGACACTGTGATGGTCTGAACCTGAGGGCTGTGACACTGTGATGGTCTGAACCTGAGGGCTGTAACACTGTGACACTGATGGTCTGAACCTGAGGGCTGTGACACTGTGATGGTCTGAACCTGAGGGCTGTGACACTGTGATGGTCTGAACCTGAGGGCTGTGACACTGTGACACTGATGGTCTGAACCTGAGGGTTGTGACACTGTGACACTGTGATGGTCTGAACCTGAGGGCTGTGACACTGTGATGGTCTGAACCTGAGGGCTGTGACACCGTGATGGTCTGAACCTGAGGGCTGTGACACCGTGATGGTCTGAACCTGAGGGCTGTGACACCGTGATGGTCTGAACCTGAGGGCTGTGACACCGTGATGGTCTGAACCTGAGGGCTGTGACACTGTGATGGTCTGAACCTGAGGGCTGTGACACTGTGATGGTCTGAACCTGAGGGCTGTGACACTGTGACACTGATGGTCTGAACCTGAGGGGCTGTGACACTGTGATGGTCTGAACCTGAGGGCTGTGACACTGTGACACTGATGGTCTGAACCTGAGGGGCTGTGACACTGTGATGGTCTGAACCTGAGGGCTGTGACACTGTGATGGTCTGAACCTGAGGGCTGTGACACTGTGACACTGATGGTCTGAACCTGAGGGGCTGTGACACTGTGATGGTCTGAACCTGAGGGCTGTGACACTGTGATGGTCTGAACCTGAGGGCTGTGACACTGTGATGGTCTGAACCTGAGGGCTGTGACACTGTGATGGTCTGAACCTGAGGGCTGTGACACTGTGACACTGATGGTCTGAACCTGAGGGGCTGTGACACTGTGATGGTCTGAACCTGAGGGCTGTGACACTGTGATGGTCTGAACCTGAGGGCTGTGACACTGTGACACTGATGGTCTGAACCTGAGGGCTGTGACACTGATGGTCTGAACCTGAGGGCTGTGACACTGTGACACTGTGATGGTCTGAACCTGAGGGCTGTGACACTGTGATGGTCTGAACCTGAGGGCTGTGACACTGTGATGGTCTGAACCTGAGGGCTGTGACACTGTGACACTGATGGTCTGAATCTGAGGGTTGTGACACTGTGACACTGTGATGGTCTGAACCTGAGGGCTGTGACACCGTGATGGTCTGAACCTGAGGGCTGTGACACTGTGATGGTCTGAACCTGAGGGCTGTGACACCGTGATGGTCTGAACCTGAGGGCTGTGACACCGTGATGGTCTGAACCTGAGGGCTGTGACACTGTGATGGTCTGAACCTGAGGGCTGTGACACTGTGATGGTCTGAACCTGAGGGCTGTGACACTGTGATGGTCTGAACCTGAGGGCTGTGACACTGATGGTCTGAACCTGAGGGGCTGTGACACTGTGATGGTCTGAACCTGAGGGCTGTGACACTGTGACACTGATGGTCTGAACCTGAGGGGCTGTGACACTGTGATGGTCTGAACCTGAGGGCTGTGACACTGTGATGGTCTGAACCTGAGGGCTGTGACACTGTGATGGTCTGAACCTTAGGGCTGTGACACTGTGACACCATGATGGTCTGAACCTGAGGGCTGTGACACTGTGATGGTCTGAACCTGAGGGCTGTGACACTGTGATGGTCTGAACCTGAGGGCTGTGACACCGTGATGGTCTGAACCTGAGGGCTGTGACACTGTGATGGTCTGAACCTGAGGGCTGTGACACTGTGACACTGATGGTCTGAACCTGAGGGGCTGTGACACTGTGATGGTCTGAACCTGAGGGCTGTGACACTGTGATGGTCTGAACCTGAGGGCTGTGACACTGTGATGGTCTGAACCTGAGGGCTGTGACACTGTGATGGTCTGAACCTGAGGGCTGTGACACTGTGATGGTCTGAACCTGAGGGCTGTGACACTGTGACACTGTGACACCATGATGGTCTGAACCTGAGGGCTGTGACACTGTGATGGTCTGAACCTGAGGGCTGTGACACTGTGACACTGTGACACTGTGATGGTCTGAACCTGAGGGCTGTGACACTGTGACACTGTGATGGTCTGAACCTGAGGGCTGTGACACTGTGATGGTCTGAACCTGAGGGCTGTAACACTGTGATGGTCTGAACCTGAGGGCTGTGACACTGTGACACTGTGATGGTCTGAACCTGAGGGCTGTGACACCATGATGGTCTGATAGTCTGACAGAGTTCTGTGTTATTCCCCCTCATGTTCCCTACTCAACAAACCTGTCAGATAGGAGCCATCTTTAATCAGGACTAGAGGGACAACTGACCTGCTGCAGGAAACGACTGCTACACCAGTTCAGACAAACTTCTGAGATCTCCTCTCTAATGATGTAATGGAGCAGCTTCTCAGTAGCTGGGTGCCTCCATATTGTTTTTAAGCAAATATAGAAAAGAAAAAAATTCTGCACACTGTTGGGCATCAGTAATTTATCAAAAGTAAATCACAACGTTTCAGTCCATCGGAACTTTTGTCAAGTGTACATTTGACTTGTGTACTAACCCTTAACACTGAAACACACCATTACAGAATCAATATGATAGGTCAAAGACGTAATGACGGCTGAGCCTAGTTACTGCTCTTTGTGAATGATGTGACCTCTGTCCTCCGTTCTGTCACAGATTTGTGACGAGGTGAAGTAATGGACGCTGACTCGAAAGCTACCCCCGAGCGAATTCTGCTCGAACCATACAAGTACCTGTTGCAACTTCCAGGTGAGTTTTATTTCATTTTCATGTCAGTGATGTTCAACAGGTGAAAACAAGCAGCTGTAAGAGGAACTGATGATGATCACACTGAGCTGTTCAGAAACATACTGTAAACAATCACAGACTGTCAGGTACAGACTCATCATTAAAGGAGCAGTATGTACCTCTGCCCCCTAGTGTTTAAAATGGGTACTGCAGTCTAAATTCTAAACATCATAGAGAGCTGTCCCCCCCCCTCCTCTCTAGAGTGGATGCTCTCACAGGTCACCATGTGGTGGACTCTGAAGCTTCAGTGTTTATCCAGCTCTGCATGGGTCTGTAAACCTTTCTGTGTTCTAACCTCTCTCCATTTTTCAAAAGCATCTCCAATATTGATCCTAGTTTGAGCACGTTTCTGCTCGTGGAGCTTATTAGAAACATGCAGAGGCTTTTTAGGTCGGGTACAATCACTTCTATCTGAACCACTTCTCTTGACCGCTTCCATCGCTGCAACACCTGTTGACCTGATAACTGCTCTCATATCTGACAAACCGAGGGGCGTCCACCTGTATGGTAGTGGGGGGGTTTTACAGGTTGGATTTTGTGTTTAAAAGATAAAAACTTTACTGTGATTGTAAAGGAACGGCTTGTTAAAGGTGGTTTAGAAATCTCTAATGATGTGATATAAGAATAATTTGATCGTCGATTGTTTTAAGAGCTGTGGTGTCATTAAAGCAACCTCTGACCTCAACGTGTTCACACGTCGTGCTGACTATTTAAAGTGTCTTTTCTCTTTCAGGGAAGCAGGTGAGGACGAAACTATCCCAAGCTTTTAACCACTGGCTCAATGTTCCAGAGGACAAACTGCAGGTAAAGCTTCTTCTTAATGAGAGGACTTTAGAGCAGCGTGTTGTTGCAGACCTGTTCAGACAGGTGGCGTGATGCTGTGCTCATTTAGAAACGTTGTTTTTAATGAATCGGCTGTGGAGCGTCCCAACAATGTCTAAAATAAGATC
>NC_089204.1:30909929-30919929 GCF_963930695.1 Labrus bergylta
AGTGGGTAGGGAGAGGGTGTAGTGGGTAGTGACGAGGGTGTTAGTGGGTAGGGAGTGGGTGTAGTGGGTAGGGAGGGTGTAGTGGGTAGGGAGGGTGTAGTGGGTAGGGAGAGGGTGTAGGGTAGGGAGGTGTAGTGGGTAGGGAGAGGTGTTGTGGGTTGGGAGAGGGTGTAGTGGTAGGGTGGTGAGGGTGTAGTGGGTAGGGAGAGGGTGTTGTAGGAGAGGGTGTAGTGGGTAGGGAGAGGTTGTAGTGGGTAGGGAGGGTGGGTAGTGGGTAGGGAGAGGGTGTAGTGGGTAGGGAGAGGGTGTAGTGGGTAGGGAGGGTGTAGGGGTTGGTTTGAAAAAGACCCCAAGTGTCCTCCACTGGCATTTGAGATGCCAGAGAGACAGGGGGGATAGGAACTTTCTTAATCCCTGGGAAGGTTCCCTCAGAAAATAAAGAGGAGGAGGAGGAGCTTCCTTTCAATCAGATGTTTCCTCTACTCTTCATTAGTGTGAAATTATTTCTTTTCTGAGTTTTGTTTTCTTCATGTTTTAATGTTTTTGTTTTCAGGTGATCATCGAGGTGACGGAGATGCTGCACAACGCCAGCCTGCTCATCGACGACATTGAGGACAGCTCCAAGCTGCGGCGAGGCTTCCCCGTCGCTCACAGCATCTACGGCATCCCCTCCGTCATCAACTCGGCTAACTACGTCTACTTCCTGGGTCTGGAGAAGGTTCTGACCCTGCAGCACCCCGAGGCCGTCCGAGTGTTCACCCCGTCAGCTGCTGGAGCTGCACCGCGGCCAGGGCCTGGACATCCACTGGAGGGACACCTACACCTGTCCCACAGAGCAGGACTACAGGAACATGGTGCTGCAGAAGACCGGGGGTCTGTTCGGCCTCGCCGTGGGTCTCATGCAGCTCTTCTCAGACTGGAAGCAGGACCTGAAGCCGCTCCTGGACACGCTCGGACTCTTCTTTCAGATCAGAGACGACTACGCCAACCTGAGCTCTAAAGAGTACAGCGAGAACAAGAGTTTCTGTGAAGACCTGACCGAGGGGAAGTTCTCCTTCCTCACCATCCACGCCATCTGGTCGCGTCCCGAGAGCACTCAGGTGCAGAACATCCTGCGGCAGCGCACCGAGAACATGGACATCAAACGCTACTGTGGGACTACCTGGAGAAGGTGGGCTCGTTCGCCTACACCCGGCGGACTCTGCGGGACCTAGAGCTGGAGTCCTACCGCCTCATCGAGGGGTTTGGAGGGAACCCACAGCTGGAGAGTCTGATCAAACACCTGAGTCACATGCACCACGAGGCCGAGGCCGCGGCCGAGTCCAGCACTGAGCCGCCGCACGCCAGCCACGACCAATGACCTCCAGCCATCATCAGCTGAGTCTCAGGTCAGGGAGACCCACAGGCTACTGTGACCAACCGGTCTTCAGTGTGCCCTCTAGGTCACCGACCCTGAACTGAGACACGGCTACTGACAGCACGCCATGCATCACGGCCTGTACATCCCGGCGCCCCCTAGAGACAGAAATAATCAAATGACATCAACATGCTGAAGAACAGATATTACCAGCGTGTTTGAGTTGAGGCTCGGAGGTTGAAAAAAGTATTTTGACAGACTAACTTTTGCCTCATGTTTACCTGCGCCTCCCCCTGCAGGCTGCCAGGTGAATTACACTGATAATCAAAATAATCAGCCGGTGAGAGAATAAAGACGAGAACCAGAGCTCACATTGCTTAACTTAAGGCGCACTCACACTCAGCAAAGTTACTCCCATGTTGAAGCACGATTTCCCCCCCCCCCCCCATTCCCCCGCTGGCCTGCGCCCATGCTACACTCCGGGATGTTCACTCCACGCTGTGGACCCGTGCACGAACGTACCGTGCTGAGGCACCTCTTCACGCCGGGCCAGGACAGGAAGTGAGCACTCATGGTGGTCAAAGGAAGTGGACTTCAGTACGGGTCACAAAGTGCGCCCTGAGATAACAGATGATATCATTTTAAAACACAAAGTGTTGAAGGAGTGTTGAAGGAAATGATTTTCATCTATTTAATAAAAAACTTCTTTAAAGAGAACCTGTGGGTTTGTCTGACTTCTAAAACAGATTTCTCATCTCCCTGTGGTCCGAGAGGGGGGGGGGAGGTCTGCAGGGACCAGCAGGGACCAGCAGGGACCAGCAGGGACCAGCAGCTCCATCTACCGAGCACACGACTGAAAATCAAGACGTGACTAACAGAGTTGTTTTTGTGTCTCAGCCTCTGAAGGCCTCGTCCTACGCGGGACCAGAGGGCTGCAGAGGGAAGCAAGTTTCAAACAGTTTATAGATTACACTCTGTCTCACTTCCTGTCCTGCTCGCTCTGCTCCATCAGGTACAAGTAGAAGTGTTGTGCATCTGCTGCAGAGGAGTCCAGACTGATGGAGCAGAGACCCAGAGGAGTCCAGACTGACGGAGCAGAGACCCAGAGGAGTCCAGACTGACGGAGCAGAGACCCAGAGGAGTCCAGACTGACGGAGCAGAGACCCAGAGGAGTCCAGACTGACGGAGCAGAGACCCAGAGGAGTCCAGACTGACGGAGCAGAGACCCAGAGGAGTCCAGACTGACGGAGCAGAGACCCAGAGGAGTCTGGGGAAGCACACTGAATAATAAAGTCATAATCAGCCCTGCAGAGACAGACTGTACATTCATCTGGTGGATTTAGGGGGTCAGTGTAGGATTCAGGGTTCGTGGGGTCATTTCCACCGCAGGTCGATCTTGTTTCCACGCCCCTTCTGACAGATGAAGTGATGTCAGCACCATCAGCAGGAGAGATATCGTCTTAATAATTGTAATAAATATATTTATGAATAATTGGAAGGGTGTGGTTGAGGTTCTGGTTCAGGCTGCAGGTTGGATCAGCTGACTGCAGGTTGGATCAGCTGACTGCAGGTGTTATTACCCTCCATGTTTCAATGTTACCACCTCTCATGTTTTATCTGCTTCTTCTTTAACACTGTGGACTTTTCTCCTCGGCCGGCCTGCAGACTTTCTGTCACACAGCTCACTGATCCACTTAATGATGTTTCACTCTATTCATCAAAATGTCAAGTTCTCTGAGGCACAGCTTCCTTCCTGAATTGCAGGAAAATGTGATGCAAATGCATCTGTGATTTGATAACCAGCTGTGACGGATGAAGTAGAACTGTCTTAATCATCAGAGCCTCTCACACTTCTCATTTCTTCTCTCCAGGTCGACAAGATTGATTTTCTCCACCCTCACGCTCCAAGTTCAATTTGAGAGAAAAACAATAGGTTCTGTGTTCAGAGCGACTCGCTCATCCTCCCTGAGCTGTGGATTATTTATCAGCTGTGCTCCACTCACTCATACTCCAGTAGATCATAAATATATTCTTGTGGTGACATCAAACCGTCTGAGGATGGAGACAGAAGTGCAGAGCTTCCCCTTCACTCATTTCTTTGACTTGTTCTACTGAATTGTACTCAAGCAAAGTTTTCTGTTTCTCCAGGAGCAGCTTTAAGGACAACTTCTATGATTCTTCTCACTCCTGATCCTCTAAACACTCTGCTTGTCACTAATGGTTCAGTAATGACTCGATGATTAATTATCTCTGAGAAAATCTGCCGTTTGATTCAGAGTTTCACTTTGTCAGAGTCGTTTGTAATCATGAGCAAAGCTTCCTCTGAAAGCATCATCACATCTCACAGCTGCGTTCTGCAAATGTTTGCAAAAAGTGACATCCATAACCTCGCCTAGCTGGGACGCCGCTGCATCAGCGAGGAAACGAGGGAGGGAGGCGGGGGCGAGGTTTCAGTCTGAAGTGTTGCCCCATTAGGACGTCTAATAATATCCCTCATCCTGAGAATCAGAGACGCTGCTGTCATGAATAAATAATAAAGATATGATGGTGACATTTGAAACATCAGCATCACAGATCAGTATATGTGTGTCAGTGTGTGTGTGTGTATCTGTGTGTGTGTTTCTTTGAGTTTATGTTCCAACATGTCACTGATGAAGAGAAAGAGACGGAGGTTGTGAAGCTGAAGTTTTATTCTCTGATACTTTCTGTGAAGTTTCAGTTAAAAACAATCTTTAAACTTTCAAAACGTTTCAAAGATCCCTGAACAATAACGGAGAGCAGTCTGAACCCCCCGAACAAACAGACGAGTGGTGAGTGCACCCCCTGCTGACTGATTCAGTGACAGCCACAGGGGTCACCACAGACCCCCCTCCGGTCCCAGAGGAGCTGCAGCTCCTCAGCCGAGTGCTGGGGGGACGACAACATGTCCAAATAACACTCCTTCTCACAGAGCCAGGCTGAGTCCTGGGGGGGGAGGGAGAGAGATATAAAGGAGACGTCTGATTGGTCACGTTATAAAGGTCACGTTGGTGATTGGTTGTTTTGTTTTTTTACCTGATATTTCTGCGGTCCGACGGCGGCCATCCAGATCCCCATGCTGACGTCTTCTCCCTGTGAGACACATCGAGACGTTAGCTTCCTGTCAGCCTGCGTGGTCACCGCCCCTCCTCTCAGGTACTCTACCTGGTACGCCTTCAGCTGATCTGCGTTGCTGGCGAGCCACTCGACCAGGTCTCGAGAGACCACGTAGCCGGAGCCGCACGCGAACGCCGGGTACGCCGGACTCGGGTACTCCAGCTCCTGCCACTTCCCAATGCGGTCCACGGCCCAGCTCTGCCTGAAACTGGATCATACATCCTCATCATCATCCTGACCCGCTGTGAGGCGAGCGCCCCACAGAACGCCGGGGTTATCTAGAGTTCAGCTGCGGAGCGCCGAAGTCTCTCCACAGACACATTTAACCCTCACCACCCGTGACACGCCTCCTCTAACTCCTCAGCGAATCAGAACATTCAGAATAAGAGTCCAAACTTTCACCAATAAGCTGAACCAGAAACCAACATGCTAACGCTAACACGTAAGCTTAGAGCTCGTCATCGATCAGGACTCTCTCTCCATTCGGCAAGGACGTGAGGCTCCTCCTCCTTATCGTCAGGCTGTAGGACGACCTGAGCATTATGGCGTTCAGTGTTTATGAACGCCATGAGCGGAGCGTTACATCCTGAACGTTCTCTTATTTTCAAACCTTCAGAAGTCGTCTGTACTCACTTCCCCCACCAGAAGTTTCTGCGTCTGAGACGTTTGTGGTCGATCTTCATCAACACCGAGTCCACGTCGATGTAACAATCATCGTCCGTCTTCAGCAGCAGGTTAAAGTCGGCGTTTCCCACAGACCTGCGAGAGAAGACAACGCCATTAACATCAAACTGTAAACACATGAGGTCATTATGAGCGCCATCAGCACGCGGCGTACCATTTATAGAACTGCAGCAGTTTGGTAGGAACGTTCCTGTAGGTGTCGACCACGTCTACAAACACCATGTCACCGTGCCGCTCGCTCTCCTCCTGCAGGGCGGCGTCCTCCCGCCTCAGCATGGAGGCGTGTCGCTCCATCCGGCCCGGGCGACCTCGCAGGAGCGCTGACAACCCGTCTTCATCTGACACCGAGCGACACACGGAGGGAAAGACACGTTCAGTTTGAATCCACCAGATTATTACTCTAACCACGACTCGTCATTACTCTGACCACGACTCGTCAATACTTTCACAACGACTCGTCTTTATTCACACGACGACTCGTCATTAATCACACGATGACTCGTCATTACTCTAACCACGACTCGTCATTACTCTAACCACGACTCGTCATTATTCACACGACGACTCGTCATTATTCACACGACGACTCGTCATTACTCTAACCACGACTCGTCATTACTCTAACCACGACTCGTCATTATTCACACGACGACTCGTCATTATTCACACGACGACTCGTCATTACTCTAACCACGACTCGTCTTTATTCACACGACGACTCGTCATTATTCTCACGACGACTCGTCATTACTCTAACTACGACTCGTCTTTATTCACACGACGACTCGTCATTATTCTCACGACGACTCGTCATTACTCTAAACACGACTCGTCATTACTCTGACCACGACTCGTCATTACTCTGACCACGACTCGTCATTACTCTCACAACGACTCGTCTTTATTAAAACAACGACTCGTCATTATTCACACGACGACTCATCTTTATTCAAACAACGACTCGTCTTTATTCACACGGCGACTCGTCTTTATTCACACGACGACTCATCTTTATTCAAACGACGACTCGTCATTATTCACACGACGACTCGTCTTTATTCACACGACGACTCGTCTTTATTCACACGACGACTCGTCATTACTCTCACGACGACTCGTCATTACTCTAAACACGACTCGTCATTACTCTGACCACGACTCGTCATTACTCTGACCACGACTCGTCATTACTCTCACAACGACTCGTCTTTATTCAAACAACGACTCGTCTTTATTCACACGGCGACTCGTCTTTATTCACACGACGACTCGTCTTTATTCAAACGACGACTCGTCATTATTCACACGACGACTCGTCATTATTCACACGACGACTCGTCTTTATTCACACGACGACTCGTCTTTATTCAAACGACGACTCGTCATTATTCACACGACGACTCGTCATTACTCTCACAACGACTCGTCTTTATTCAAACAACGACTCGTCATTATTCACACGACGACTCGTCTTTATTCACACGGCGACTCGTCTTTATTCACACGACGACTCGTCTTTATTCAAACGACGACTCGTCATTATTCACACGACGACTCGTCATTATTCACACGACGACTCGTCTTTATTCACACGACGACTCGTCTTTATTCAAACGACGACTCGTCATTATTCACACGACGACTCGTCATTATTCACACGACGACTCGTCTTTATTCACACGACGACTCGTCTTTATTCAAACGACGACTCGTCATTATTCACACGACGACTCGTCATTATTCACACGACGACTCGTCATTACTCTCACGACGACTCGTCATTACTCTAACCACGACTCGTCATTACTCTCACCACGACTCGTCAATACTCTGACCACGACTCGTCAATACTCTCACAACGACTCGTCAATACTCTGATGACGACTCGTCATTATTCACACGACGACTCGTCATTACTCTGACGACGACTCGTCATTATTCACACGACGACTCGTCATTACTCTGACCACGACTCGTCATTACTCTCACGACGCCTCGTCATTACTCTGACGACGACTCGTCATTACTCTCACGACGACTCGTCATTACTCTCACGACGACTCGTCATTACTCTCACGACGACTCGTGATTACTCTCACGACTCTGATGACGACTCGTCATTACTCTCACGACTCTGATGACGACTCGTCATTACTCTCACAACGACTCGTCATTACTCTCACAACGACTCGTCATTACTCTAACCACGACTCGTCATTACTCTCACAACGACTCGTCATTACTCTCACAACGACTCGTCATTACTCTAACCACGACTCGTCATTACTCTATCAACGACTCGTCATTACTCTAACCACGACTCGTCATTATTCACACGACGACTCGTCATTATTCACACGACGACTCGTCATTATTCACACGACGACTCGTCATTATTCACACGACGACTCGTCATTACTCTAACCACGACTCGTCATTACTCTAACCACGACTCGTCATTACTCTCACGACGACTCGTCAATACTCTAACAACGACTCGTCATTATTCACACGACGACTCGTCATTACTCTCACGACGACTCGTCATTACTCTAACCACGACTCGTCTTTATTCACAGGACGACTCGTCATCACTCTCACGACGACTCGTCATCACTCTCACGCCGACTCGTCATTACTCTAACCACGACTCGTCTTTATTCACACGACGACTCGTCATTACTCTAACGACGACTCGTCATCACTCTGACGATGACTCGTCATTATTCACACGGAGAGGAGACGCCGTGTTTGTTTACTCACCGTAGACCGTGAAGGTGAATCCTCCAGCGAGACCCGGGAATCCTCTGGCGCTGCGATGAGGTAACAGACCGTCAGCGATCTGAAATCCAAACAAGAGACTTCAACTCTTTTTGTTTCCACTCGTCAGAGAGTGTTCAGAGAGCGTTCAGAGAGCATGACGTACCGAGGAGATCTTCAGGACACCACCGCCGTCGTTCAGCTGCACAGACGGCGAGGTCAGCGTGCTCAGACCTGCAGAGTCCAGATTCTCCCAGACCAGGGTCCCTTCAAAACCCTGCAGGAGGAACAGACATTTAAATATCTGCAGCGGCCGCGTGGCGTCCTCTTTGAGCTCGTTAATGAAAAACGAGGCGACGCCTTCACGCCATCGCACAGCGTGCTAACATGTCGCTAGTCTAGTGGTTAGCTAGCACGCCACGTGTACAGCACTGACAGTCCTCAGAGGAGACGAGAAGGTTTTAGACTCCACCTCCAGATAAAAACTGACCTTGGGCAGGATGAACTGCTCCACGGGTTTGTACCAAACGCCTTTCACCAGCGTGCCCGTGCTGATGGCGCTGAAACGAGCGGTGACCACGGCCTCCTGCAGAAAAACAACAGAAAGTGTTTTATGGTGATTTTCAGACTCCTCCCACCCTCGGGATCATGCCGCCTCAGGGTCGTCTCTCATTGGTTAATGAAAGTGGGAGGTAACCAAGACGTTCTGTGTTCAAGGTCTAAATACAAAAAGTTAACAGAGGCCCCGCCCCTCCTCCTGTGGGGTCAATAAAGACACCTTTGACCTTTGACCTCCCCGTTACCTCCTGGTCCAGCTGCAGAAGCTTCACTGTCACGTTGTTCTGAAGCTCGGGCCGCGTCCCGCTGGGAAACACGCCGAGCCGTGTGATGACCATCGGGTGGAGCACCTTGAAGTCCAGGGCGATGGCGGACACGTCGGAGGGGGCGAGCAGCGAGGGGTCAGACACCGTCACGATCTCCGTCTCTGCATGGCGCCCTGCTGCGGGGACAGAAGATTACAGTTTATTACGGCGTACTGACCGACCATTTTCAGATGAGGAGCGGGCGAGTCAGAGAGAGAGAGACACTATCAGCACTTTGAGAAGCTGCTTCTTCAGACCGCCGCCGCTCGCCAGCGTGCTTTCTTAATTACAAAAGAGAGTTTATTACCCTGGAGATCAATGAACGCCTCCACTTATCTGCAGCGCTTGCCGAAATAAAGAGGGGAGGATCAGAGAGGAAGAGGACGCGCTCTTCATCAAGCCGACCCGTTCCTTTGATGACTTGCTCATGTTCCTCTGTGTCCTAAAGAAAACATCAGAGCGCTCTCTGCAGAACGCCGCTGGTCGTTTACAGTAAACTCAGTGAATCGTTAAAGGTCCAATCAGTGAGATGTGTAGAGAGTGAAATGATAAAGTGATCTTACTATACAGGGGTGAAAAAGGTGACATGGATCCAAACCTCCGAGGGGGGTCCGGGGGCATGCCCCCCCCCCAGGAAGACTTTTTTTAAATATCAGCTTTAAAATGTTTTTTTTTTTCCTGTAGCACTTTGAGATTTTTTTGCAAAAATGTAAAGTGTGTTACAAATGAAATGTATTATTATTATTATTATTATTATTATTATTATTATAATTTACAGACGATTTTATCATTCAAACTAAAGAAGCAGTGCAAACAATAAGAAAAACACAATTGCTTGTCGATATCTATGTTCTGTTGCTCCCAACCTTCAGTCCCTTTTTATAAATGGGATGAATTTGCAGAACAGGTCTTACCATGTTCTACTAAGAGGTGATGTGAAGGACAGTCACTATGCAGGTAGCTCTCAGAGTCTGAGAGAACATAATACAGTCATCAAGGATGACCATATTTTCTCTTCTATCATTAAATATGTAACACTATCAATATATGAACCTGATGTTTTATCTCCTGCTGATTTTCATTAAGTTTATATTCCCTCTCTTATTACATGTGTTGACACTGTCACATTTTCTGTCACTTTAATGTTTCCTGAGATAATGAACCAGAAAGCTGTATGAAGTTACCTTCAGCTAGCACACAT
>NC_089204.1:30922429-30962429 GCF_963930695.1 Labrus bergylta
GGACGGCGACGGCGCAGGACAGCAGAGCGAGACCGAGCCTCCTCATGGAGCCTCTTCCTGCCGCGGACTCTGTTCGGTGTGTGAGCTGCTTCCCAGAGTCCTCCGCCGGGCTCACACCACCGCCTCATGTCTGCCTCCGCTGCTCGGAAAGACGGACCAATGGGAGGCGAGGAGCCCTGCCGCGGTGCACTCTGGGAGATGGTGTTGAACGCTCCCCTGTCAAACGAAACAGTATTGGCATGTTTATTTCACTGTAAATATATCAATTAATTAATATTAATATAATAAATATTTGTGATTATTTTTATGTATTTACTGTTATTGAGCAGTTGGGTGAGTTTTGTATAACAGGACACTTTATGGAACAATTTGTTGAATTATTGAATTATTATTATGTTTACTATTTCATTAACCTGAACTCCTTTCCTTCTATAAACAGAAGAAAACATGAAACCAAATCCAGCACAGAATCCACGACACAACACGTCCTGAGAGAAGATTTACCCGGCGCTAATCAAACGTGTCATAATGTGGTCTGAAAACAGAGAAAAAACAACAATTCAAGTGAAACATTTAACAACCGGTATTTAACTATTTCAGAGCATTTGCGGCGTGCAGCCGCGGCATCGTGTTGTTTTAGTGAGTACATTCAGATCGTGTTGTTTTAGTGAGTACATTCAGTCTGCAGACTGTCGTGGCGCTCCAGTCCTCGCTGTGAGCTGATCATACATTTAAATAATCGTTTCTCTGTAACCCGTCGGCGTCTCGGAGCTTTGAGATGAGAACAGAACAAAACAGAGGCTGCTCATAAATCTTTGAGTCTGTTGTGCACGCAGACGTGATGTTTGAGGAGGATTTCTTCTGACGCTGAGCAGCTGGAGAGGAGGAAGCTCTCGTCTGCTGCCACGCTGCGTCTGTGTTCGTTTTAAAGGATTTTCAAACATAAGCTGGAGAACCCTCAGAGGTAATCATGCAGGAGGTGAAATGAGGAGAGAACGAGGAGGTGTGCAGGTTTGAAGGAGATCGGGGAGGACGCTCCTGATGTAGAGAGGGGGGAGCAATGTTTTCTGGACTGCAGTACCCATTTCAAACTCTAGGCGTGGGAGTTACATACTGCTCCTTAAAGGACTGAAACACATTGGAGTGAAAGAGGATGATACAGTGTTTGTTCAGCTCTCATTAGAAAGTCTTCTTATCTTTGTTTGAAGAACACTTTGGGGGATCACAGGTGAGATCACCTGCTGCCCTGAGCATAATTACTTTGCTCTGCTTTTTTAAACGATTTTTGGAGTCACAAATTTAAGTCATTACAGTCATAGCATGAAATAAAACCTCCTCCATTCAGAGTGGATTTCTCTTTATTTGTGTTTCTCTCTCTCTGTTTTTACCTGTTCAGCTTGTGTGTGTGTGTGTGTGTGTGTGTCTGAGCTCCATTGCCTCGCAGCGCTTAAACACTCCCTCTCCTCTTCCTGCGCTCGCCCCCAGCTGGGAACATGAGCACACCACTTCTTATTCAGAACTCATTCATGAATTTATAATAGAACTTTTTGGAACATTTCTCCCCTCTGCAATACCTGCCTCTTTTTGATTTGATGTAAGTGGAGAGTCTGGGGAAAGAAAGTTCTGCATGTGAACTTCAGGAGGAAATGTTAACTTGTGTGAAACTCCCAAACATTCACATGATGATGAAGGTTTTCAGAGCCTGAAGTCTGAATGTAGATAATAATCCACGAGCCGTCCTCTCTCTGAGACACTCAGCTCTGTAATAAGTGATGACCACAAACCTGACATTACCTGACCTGTAGAGAGACAATCATCAGACCTGGAACCTTCTTTAACACAGCAGACATTTTCTGTCTCACTCAGGTTGGAGGTCAAACAGTCTGTAATGTTCCGGAGGGTTCTATCACAATCTGTCTGCACAGGACAGATTTCAGGATCAGACGTGTTCTGCTTTCTGTTTCTGTGACGATGACACACACACACACACACACACACACACACACACACACACACACACACACACACACACACACACACACACACACACACACACACACACACACACACACACACACACACACACACACACACACACACACACACACACACACTCTAAGACCCCCCCCTCCGTGGTCCCGCCCCCTGGTGTTGATCCGGTGTACAGCAGTGAGAGACGAGGCAGGAACATGTTTTTCTTTTCCTTTAATTCATTTGATCCATTAAAGGATTTACAAAGCCGACTATTTAAATGCTGTTTGTCTTAAACCAAAACGATGAAACCATCATGAACACAGCTGCACATAGCCCCACCCCCGCAGCACGCCGCGTGCACGGTAGCACCCAGAGAGTGGGTGAAGAGGCAACATTTCACATCAGAAGAGTTCAGAAAGAAATCCATGCAATATTCAGCCGTCACACTTCCTGTTTCACATTTTGGCACCGTCCTTCAGATGAGGTCCGAGGGAGCGCCGTGAGGTCGCTTGCAGGTCGTTTGGCGAGGAAATAAGGATGTTACATTTCCTGAAATAAAAAAACTGGATCCCAACAGTTTGGTCACTTGAGCCCCTTTCACACACGCTCCTGAAGATTTCACAACATTTACCCAGATGTGACTTCCTGTCCGCGTCCTGCTGACAACAAGACGCCAGAGGAGACGAGTGTAAAACGACCTCGATGATGGCAGAGTGAAACCTGCAGGATGTTTGAGCTCGTTCAGCAGCTGCTTCATCCTCTCTGCAGAGCTCCCCCTGCTGTCAGACGGGAGAACTGCGGCTGTGAGGAAGACGTCTGAAACGTCCAGGAGGGCGTGTGTGAACGAGGCGACGCTTCATGTAAACCTTCACTTTGTTTTGAAAAAGACTCCCATGAGATCAAGAACATCGTGACTTAGAAATGTTGGACTGAAATATCTTACAAGCGGTCAGCGCTGCACGCCACGGAGCGGTCAGCGCTGCACGCCACGGAGCGGTCAGCGCTGCACGCCACGGAGCGGTCAGCGCTGCACGCCACGGAGCGGTCAGCGCTGCACGCCACGGAGCGGTCAGCGCTGCACGCCACGGAGCGGTCAGCGCTGCACGCCACGGAGCGGTCAGCGCTGCACGCCACGGAGCGGTCAGCGCTGCACGCCACGGAGCGGTCAGCGCTGTGCATCAAACACTACTCATAAAGACGATATTCAGAACGATCAGAACAATTCATCGTAAAAATCATCAGACGCTATTCAACTACCATGAAGAGGAAACGTTTCCTCCAAACGAACACAACGAGAGGCGAGGCTGCGAGGCGACGGTGTGACATCACACTGCTCCCACAGAAGTTGGCACGGTAACATACTGTACACTGTAAACGGGGGGGGGGGGGGGGGGCTGTCCAAAAGGAGAAACATGCAGGCCTCTGCTTTGGCTTTAAGGTCAAAGGCCACACCATTCACTGCCCGCAAAACTAACGAGTGGCGCCCGCACGGCGTCCAAGGCCGCAGGAGGAAAGAGTCTGAGATTTTAAATAAACGAGGAGAGAAGGCGCTCTGCAGAGGAGAAAGGACGTCTCCTCACTAAACTTTAACTCTTTAAATGAAGCTTTGCTTTATGTGCAGGCTCCGCCTCCTTATCAGGCGTGCTGTTTGCACAAAGGGAAATCATTAAAATGTGAGCTCCTCTTGTCTGGTCAGAGTCGGCACTGCAGCACTAAACGGAGCTGAGCTTTCAGTCAGCTGTTCACTGGAAGAATAAGACAAAATCAAAGTTGTAAAAGGTCAAAGGGCGAGTTTGTGTTTCCTGAGGCGTGTTAAGATCTAGCACAGAAAAGAAGAATCTGTCGTCTCATGAAGCTGTTCTCTAAAAACGAAGCAATAACAAACCTATTTAACAAGACATGACACGCTCACTCTGGGTTGTCAGTTTGGTAGCCGACTCCCCCCAAAACAAACCGTCAGCCACGGGGCAGACCGGGCGACAGAGAGTCCGCCTGGCCAAACTCAACGCCTACGGCCAGTCGCTTCAGGTGAAGACAGGTAAACGCCATGCTGTGCGGGCAGCTCATCAGAGGATGCTGCAGAAGAACTTCTTCTCCCTGAACGGGTTCTCGGAGGCGGGGACGGGCATGATAAGTGGGTCATCCCGTATATGGGCGTCACAGTACGCCATCAGGTCTGCGGCGGCTTTGGAAACCTGAAACACAGAAGAAGAGACGATCAGAGACGAGAGAGACAGCTAGGTGTTTGTTCTGCCCTCTGAGTCTGCCTTCTCATCGTAAACAATAGGACATGGAGCAAGAAAGACCGAGACCACCCAAGCCCTTCCAGAGAGGGGGCGTGGTCAGACACAGCTCATTTACATATTTAAAGGTACAGACACAGAAACAGCCTGTTCTGAGCAGGGCTGAAATAGAGGGGTTTATAGACATGATCAAATACAGGATCAGAGTGGATTTAGAACAAGAAACTTCACACACATGTTTTGAGGAGCTCTGAGACTTATTTAACCTGAAGAAGAGGAGGAGGATATGAGACCTTTAAGGGCTTTTTAATGTATTTGTTTTCAGCAACAACTTGTTGGTTTGTGCCATTACATGGATCAACCATTTTGGCACCACACCTTTACAACAGGAGGAGAAAATATGGAGATGATTGACAGGTGTGAAGGGCGGGACCTTGACCCGAAGCAGGACATGAACAAACATTCGTCCTGCCTCAAGGAGAAAAAGTTTCACTGCAGATTTTCAGAGTCAGACAGTCGCTATAAATTTTATAACAGATACAGACTGCAAGTGGAAGTGGGTCAGAGCAGGAGGAAAGAGGAGGAGGAGAGAGGAGGAGAGGAGAGAGGAGGAGGAGAGAGGAGAGAGGAGGAGAGAGGAGAGAGGAGAGAGGAGGAGAGAGGAGGAGAGAGGAGAGAGGAGGAGAGGAGAGGAGAGAGGAGGAGAGAGGAGAGAGGAGAGAGGAGAGAGGAGGAGAGAGGAGAGAGGAGAGAGGTTTGGTTTTCAAAATACCTTTTATTTTACCACTACCTGGAGAAAATTATAACACTGTCACATCATCACTCAGATCAAGAGAAGGAAATAAATAAATAAATAAAAAATAAAACAAGTGCAACAAAAATCACAACATCAACAAAAACAACATTTACTGCATCAAAAATGAATAATCAGCTCTCCATCCCCACCCACAGAGCACAAAGCTTCTTCCACAGCCCATACACTATTAAAGTCTTGCACATTGTCCATCATTTGATAATAGGCAAATTCTACCTTCAGTCTGGCCTTCAAAAGTCCCTCCAGAACCAGCACCGGTTCCACACAGCCAGTACCCTGAGCTCGGTTCTTGCGTGTAAGCCAAATGGCCAACTTAGCCGAGCCAGATAAAAAGTTCATCAGTGTATGTACAGTCTTTTTCTTTGCAGAATACTTTGGCCCAAAAACAAACAATGCATAAGAGAAATCCTCCCCGAGAGCTTCAAACAAGCTTTTCATAAGGACAAACAAGAGTGAGAGCCTGGGACACTCAACAAACAGATGAGACAAAGTTTCAGTTAGTGAACAAAACAAACACTCCTCTCCCACCCCTGGATCAATGTGCGCTCTGTATCTGTTTGTGGCTATAACCCCATGCACAACTCTCCACTGGAGATCTGCTGTTCTCTTCTCAACAGGCAGCTTGTACAGGGACCGCCAGCTGCCTTTCGGGGAAACCTCCGGGCCAAAAAACTCGATCCACCTCGACTCTTTCACTCCCGACAGACCACGAAGATGTAGGACCTTAACACAGGACTGATAGAGTGCCTTTTTCCCTGCATCCTGGAACTTTCCCAGAACAGGAGTACTAAAGGACAGCAGTCCACCTCCTCTTTCCTGCCACTCCCCGACATCTGGGGTAACAGACAAAGATGGGAAGCTGTATTCGCCCTCTTCACTCCACTGCTCACACAGATTCTCAATGTTTAGAAATGTCACAAGTTTTACTGGAAGTGCAGCAAAGACTTCCTCCACCACTCTTTCAACCACCCGGCTGGAGGTGATATTGGTCCTTTCTTTGAGGGCGTCCAGGGTCAGTCTTACCAGGTGACCCAGTTTTGTGCAGCCTGCCTCTCTGAAACTGGCCCGGAGACTGGCTGACTGCAAAGTTGGAGTCCTTATGAAATCATTAAAAAATAACGGTTCCTCAAAGATCCACATTCCCAGACTCTCAGTTTTTTCCCTTTTGAATGTGTACATTTTCCATGCCTGCATTACAGACATATAAAAGGATGTTAATCCAGTGAGATCCACCTCCTCAAGCTTTAACAGAAAGAGCTGCTTAGTGTACCCCAGCCGTCCAGCTCTCCTCAGCAGCAGTCGAGCGATGTCCATCCAGCTGGGACCACAAGTGAAAAGGAGTCTCTGTGCAGTCTGGAGTCTGAATGAGGCAATTTTTGACTGAATGTCTATAAGTCCATGTCCCCCTTCAGCCACCGGCAGGTAGAGGACTGCCGCCTGGACCCAGTGTTTGCCTGACCAGAAGAAGTCCAGGATGGCCCTTTGAATGTCCTCCACCAGCCCTCTTGGAGGTGTCAAAGCCACAAGTCTGTGCCAGAGAGTCGAGGCAACCAAGTTATTGACCACCAGAACTCTTCCCCTATACGACAACTGGGGTAGCAACCATTTCCATTTAGACAACCGAGCGCACACTTTCTCCCTAACTCCCTCCCAGTTTTTACTTTTAAAGCCCTCAGTACCCAAATAAACCCCCAACACCTTCAACCCCTCCCTCCCCCACTCAAGTCCACCCGGCAGACTGGGCACTGCCTGGTCCCTCCACTCTCCCACCAGTAAGGCACCACTTTTTTCCCAGTTCACCCGTGCAGCTGTTGCCCTTTCATACAGGGACAGGGTGTCCCGCAGACACCGAACGTCCCCCTGATTGGAGATGAAGATGTTTACATCATCAGCATAGGCAGAAATTGTAGGGGGACATTCAATGCTACAGGCCGCGGGCAAAGAAAGCCCGCTGAGCCGGTCCCTCAACCTGCACAGCAAGGGCTCAATAGCCAAGCTGTACAGCTGGCCGGAGATGGGACAACCTTGTCTGATCCCTCGCCGTACAGGGATTGGCCGACTCAACCCCGCCCCCATCTTCACCAAACACTGTGCATCCTGATACAACAAACCAACTAATGACACAAAACCATCCCCAAAACCAAAAGACCTCAGTGCAGAAAACAAATACGAGTGATCCACCCTGTCAAACGCCTTCTCTTGATCCAGAGACACAATGCCAACATTTAGATTATAGATTTTACACACATCAGTGACATCTCTGATAAGAAAAATATTATCCATGATTGTCCGGTCTGGAACACAGTAACTCTGGTCTTTATGGACCACACTTCCCAGAACGTCCTTTAGTCTGTTCGATAAAGCTCTGGAGAGGATCTTGTAGTCCGCACAAAGCAAAGCAACCGGCCTCCAGTTTTTTAACAATGCCAGGTCACCTTTCTTGGGGAGCAAGGAAAGAACTGCTCTCTTACAAGAACCAGGAAGAGACCCGGTCCTGCAACACTCCATTAAAACACTATGCAGGTCAGACCCAAGGATATTCCAGAACCTCTTAAAAAAGTCTGTGGACAACCCATCTATTCCAGGTGCTCTTCCTGTTGCCATCTGAGTGACAGCAGCAGTGAGCTCCTCCAGAGACAGCTCCCCTTCCAGAAGAGACCTCTCCTCCACACTGAGCTGAGGGAGACCCTCCAGGAGCTCCCTGCGACACTCCTGGCTGCAACTCTCTGCTCCAAACAGATCCTCATAGAACTGCATGGCGTGACTGCTCATTTCCTTTGGATCAGCTGTTATTCGACCTCCTGGCAGTTTCAGACAAGTCAGCAGCTTTTTTTGAGCCACAGATCTCTCAAGATTGAAAAAGAAAGACGTTGGGGCATCCATGTCTTTGAGTTGAAGGAAACGACTCCGCACAAGAGCTCCCTTCACCCTCTCCTGCAGGAAAGAGCTCAACTCCATACGTTTCTCCTTCAGCAGGGTACCAGTGGTGGGATCCACACTCCCATTTAACCCCTCCTCAAGGTTCTTAATGTTGTCCTCAAGATTTTTAATGACTGTTTTTAATCTAGCAGAAGAGTGTGACGTGTACTGCTGACAAAAAACACAAATCTGAGCTTTACCAACCTCCCACCAAAGCTTCAAAGAATCAAACTCAACTTTTCTTAATTGCCACTGATCCCAAAAACACCCAAAGTTTTTACAGAAAACATTGTCCAGTAGAAGCTTGTTATTAAAATGCCAGAAGGACTTAGCCCTTTCACCTGGTGAAATAATCAGCTCCACACTAACAAAATGGTGATCAGTGAAGCCGACAGGCAGAATATTACAATGAATTAATCTGGGGTTGAGAGTTCTGGAGCTGTAAACCCTGTCCAGTCTAGCTGCACACACCCTGTTACTGTTAACCCTGACCCATGTATACTGTCTGGATTGTGGATGTTTCACTCTAAATGTGTCCAACAAATCCAGGTGAGAGATGACAGTGTTTAAAGTCTGGGATGAATGTGGATGTGGCTCCTCTCCTATTCTATCCATGGTGAAATCAAGTGTGCAGTTAAAATCACCACCAAGAATGATCTGATCCTGATTATAGATCAGTAACTCCTTTTGGAGGCGGGTATAGAAAGCTACCCTTTCAGCTCCATTATTTGGAGCATAAATATTAGTGAAGCAGAAAACAGTGTCCTCTATTTCTGCTCTTACAATTAAAAGCCTTCCCTTTACAATTTCAGCACAAGAGACGATCTTTACATTTGCAGATGCTCTAAACAAAATGGCTACTCCTGCACTAAAGTTGGTGCCATGGCTAAGGTAGTTAGAGCCCTCCCACCATAAACCCCAATCTGTCTCATCTGATGGTGTGGTATGAGTCTCTTGTAAAAACAAGATATCAATGTTTTTCTGAGTTGAGATCTCAGAGATAAGGCCCCTTTTCTGTCTGTCTCTCCCACCATTAATGTTAAGAGATCCTATCTTAAGACTCCTCATAGAAAGATCAGAGAGAAAAAACAGACAAGTAGACACAAACAGGGAACAGTAGAAGAAGAAAAACACCTTGTGATGCATGATCATTTCTTTGTCTTCTTCACACTCTTACGTCCAGCTTTCCTCAGTGCGGTGATGTGCTTTTTTAGACGGAAACGTTTTTTCGCATCCAGGAGGTCAAACCCAACCTGTCTTTTCAGTATGCTGACTGACTTTATGAACTTTTCAGTATCACTAAAGTAGTCACCTATTTTTACTGATTTGTTGTACGTTTCGTCCATAAATTGATTGATTGACTCTAAAGAATAAAGATCAGAGCCACTATTTGGCAAATCAGCAATGGATGCATTGTCTGACTCATAATCTTCATCCATGTCCTCTCCTTCACATGATGCCTGGCTACAACACACTGTCTTACCTTCCTTCAATGAAACATCTACAACTGCAGAACTTGTGGAATCTTCAGTTTTATCATTATCTACAGTCTGTGATTTTTCTGTAGCCTGAGAGCTGGTCGAAGCCACTTCTACCTCAGCCACGGCCTCAGCACAAGGCGCAGGCGCGGACGCGGCCTCCGCCCCGGGCACGGACGCGGACGCGGCCTCCGCCCCGGGCACGGACGCGGACGCAGCCCCCGCCCCGGGCACGGACGCGGACGCGGCCCCCGCCCCGGGCACGGACGCGGACGCGGCCCCCGCCGCATGCACCATACTAGCAGAGCTGCCCGCGTCAGCGGCAGCACTAGCCGCCTCCTGCTGTCTGTGCGGACACGCAAAACGTTTGTGTCCCACATCACCAACCCTCAAAACACTTCAGTTGTCCCGAGCTCGCATACACCATATAAGAAGCGTCACCGTGTTTCACTCTAAAGGAAACCTCCAGAGTCTGTGTGGGCGAATCCAAAAACATGAACATCTGACGCCGCAAAGATTGAACATGTTTCAGTTTGGGATCTTTACACCCTAGACTCACAGTTTTGAAACCACTCGCAAACTTCCCAAACCTGCGGAGTTCGTTCTCTAACAAGTCGTTAGAAATAAACGGCGGAACACCGGATACGGTGATCCGCGTAGAGGGAACCGACAACGGGGAAACCTGCACAAACAAATCCCTAATGAACACACCACTCTCAATCAGCTGATACACAAGAGGCTGACTCTTCAGAAAGACAACCACAGCCTTGTTCATTCGGGATGCATACAAAAGTTTATCATGGCCTACCTGTTCACCTGCAGCTAACAGAACCTCCTCCACGGTGACAGTACCGTTCGGAGGGACTATTCGAACTCCCTGTCGGAGAGTCGGAGGTGGCGTCTCAGCAGACGCCATTCCTCCCTCCAACCCCTCCAACGATCTGTCTTACACAGCCAACAACACTCAATATAAATATGAAAACAATCTGACCTGATCATGCACTTTGAAAAGAGTAGAAAGGATAGCAAACAATTCAATCTCCGCGCCACTCGCAACACCACCACTGTCACTCACACTCACCGGAAACGGAAACGGAGAGGAGAGGAGAGGAGAGGTTTTGGTTTTCAAAATACCTTTTATTTTACCACTACCAGGAGAAAATTATAACACTGTCACATCATCACTCAGATCAAGAGAAG
Source organism: Labrus bergylta (assembly GCF_963930695.1). Lineage (NCBI taxonomy): Eukaryota > Metazoa > Chordata > Actinopteri > Labriformes > Labridae > Labrus > Labrus bergylta. The sequence goes on from NC_089204.1 coordinate 30,933,058, forward strand.
GAAATAAATAAATAAATAAAAAATAAAACAAAACAAGTGCAACAAAAATCACAACATCAACAAAAACAACATTTACTGCATCAAAAATGAATAATCAGCTCTCCATCCCCACCCACAGAGCACAAAGCTTCTTCCACAACCCATACACTATTAAAGTCTTGCACATTGTCCATCATTTGATAATAGGCAAATTCTACCTTTAGTCTGGCCTTCAAAAGTCCCTCCAGAACCAGCACCGGTTCCACACAGCCAGTACCCTGAGCTCGGTTCTTGCGTGTAAGCCAAATGGCCAACTTAGCCGAGCCAGATAAAAAGTTCATCAGTGTATGTACAGTCTTTTTCTTTGCAGAATACTTTGGCCCAAAAACAAACAATGCATAAGAGAAATCCTCCCCGAGAGCTTCAAACAAGCTTTTCATAAGGACAAACAAGAGTGAGAGCCTGGGACACTCAACAAACAGATGAGACAAAGTTTCAGTTAGTGAACAAAACAAACACTCCTCTCCCACCCCTGGATCAATGTGCGCTCTGTATCTGTTCGTGGCTATAACCCCATGCACAACTCTCCACTGGAGATCTGCTGTTCTCTTCTCAACAGGCAGCTTGTACAGGGACCGCCAGCTGCCTTTCGGGGAAACCTCCGGGCCAAAAAACTCGATCCACCTCGACTCTTTCACTCCCGACAGACCACGAAGATGTAGGACCTTAACACAGGACTGATAGAGTGCCTTTTTCCCTGCATCCTGGAACTTTCCCAGAACAGGAGTACTAAAGGACAGCAGTCCACCTCCTCTTTCCTGCCACTCCCCGACATCTGGGGTAACAGACAAAGATGGGAAGCTGTATTCGCCCTCTTCACTCCACTGCTCACACAGATTCTCAATGTTTAGAAATGTCACAAGTTTTACTGGAAGTGCAGCAAAGACTTCCTCCACCACTCTTTCAACCACCCGGCTGGAGGTGATATTGGTCCTTTCTTTGAGGGCGTCCAGGGTCAGTCTTACCAGGTGACCCAGTTTTGTGCAGCCTGCCTCTCTGAAACTGGCCCGGAGACTGGCTGACTGCAAAGTTGGAGTCCTTATGAAATCATTAAAAAATAACGGTTCCTCAAAGATCCACATTCCCAGACTCTCAGTTTTTTCCCTTTTGAATGTGTACATTTTCCATGTCTGCATTACAGACATATAAAAGGATGTTAATCCAGTGAGATCCACCTCCTCAAGCTTTAACAGAAAGAGCTGCTTAGTGTACCCCAGCCGTCCAGCTCTCCTCAGCAGCAGTCGAGCGATGTCCATCCAGCTGGGACCACAAGTGAAAAGGAGTCTCTGTGCAGTCTGGAGTCTGAATGAGGCAATTTTTGACTGAATGTCTATAAGTCCATGTCCCCCTTCAGCCACCGGCAGGTAGAGGACTGCCGCCTGGACCCAGTGTTTGCCTGACCAGAAGAAGTCCAGGATGGCCCTTTGAATGTCCTCCACCAGCCCTCTTGGAGGTGTCAAAGCCACAAGTCTGTGCCAGAGAGTCGAGGCAACCAAGTTATTGACCACCAGAACTCTTCCCCTATACGACAACTGGGGTAGCAACCATTTCCATTTAGACAACCGAGCGCACACTTTCTCCCTAACTCCCTCCCAGTTTTTACTTTTAAAGCCCTCGGTACCCAAATAAACCCCCAACACCTTCAACCCCTCCCTCCCCCACTCAAGTCCACCAGGCAGACTGGGCACTGCCTGGTCCCTCCACTCTCCCACCAATAAAGCACCACTTTTTTCCCAGTTCACCCGTGCAGCTGTTGCCCTTTCATACAGGGACAGGGTGTCCCGCAGACACCGAACGTCCCCCTGATTGGAGATGAAGATGTTTACATCATCAGCATAGGCAGAAATTGTAGGGGGACATTCAATGCTACAGGCCGCGGGCAAAGAAAGCCCGCTGAGCCGGCCCCTCAACCTGCACAGCAAGGGCTCAATAGCCAAGCTGTACAGCTGGCCGGAGATGGGACAACCTTGTCTGATCCCTCGCCGTACAGGGATTGGCCGACTCAACCCCGCCCCCATCTTCACCAAACACTGTGCATCCTGATACAACAAACCAACTAATGACACAAAACCATCCCCAAAACCAAAAGACCTCAGTGCAGAAAACAAATACGAGTGATCCACCCTGTCAAACGCCTTCTCTTGATCCAGAGACACAATGCCAACATTTAGATTATAGATTTTACACACATCAATGACATCTCTGATAAGAAAAACATTATCCATGATTGTCCGGTCTGGAACACAGTAACTCTGGTCTTTATGGACCACACTTCCCAGAACGTCCTTTAGTCTGTTCGATAAAGCTCTGGAGAGGATCTTGTAGTCCGCACAAAGCAAAGCAACCGGCCTCCAGTTTTTTAACAATGCCAGGTCACCTTTCTTGGGGAGCAAGGAAAGAACTGCTCTCTTACAAGAACCAGGAAGAGACCCGGTCCTGCAACACTCCATTAAAACACTATGCAGGTCAGACCCAAGGATATTTCAGAACCTCTTAAAAAAGTCTGTGGACAACCCATCTATTCCAGGTGCTCTTCCTGTTGCCATCTGAGTGACAGCAGCAGTGAGCTCCTCCAGAGACAGCTCCCCTTCCAGAAGAGACCTCTCCTCCACACTGAGCTGAGGGAGACCCTCCAGGAGCTCCCTGCGACACTCCTGGCTGCAACTCTCTGCTCCAAACAGATCCTCATAGAACTGCATGGCATGACTGCTCATTTCCTTTGGATCAGCTGTTATTCGACCTCCTGGCAGTTTCAGACAAGTCAGCAGCTTTTTTTGAGCCACAGATCTCTCAAGACTGAAAAAGAAAGACGTTGGGGCATCCATGTCTTTGAGTTGAAGGAAACGACTCCGCACAAGAGCTCCCTTCACCCTCTCCTGCAGGAAAGAGCTCAACTCCATACGTTTCTCCTTCAGCAGAGTACCAGCGGTGGGATCCACACTCCCATTTAACCCCTCCTCAAGGTTCTTAATGTTGTCCTCAAGATTTTTAATGACTGTTTTTAATCTAGCAGAAGAGTGTGACGTGTACTGCTGACAAAAAACACGAATCTGAGCTTTACCAACCTCCCACCAAAGCTTCAAAGAATCAAACTCAACTTTTCTTAATTGCCACTGATCCCAAAAACACCCAAAGTTTTTACAGAAAACATTGTCCAGTAGAAGCTTGTTATTAAAATGCCAGAAGGACTTAGCCCTTTCACCTGGTGAAATAATCAGCTCCACACTAACAAAATGGTGATCAGTGAAGCCGACAGGCAGAATATTACAATGAATTAATCTGGGGTTGAGAGTTCTGGAGATGTAAACCCTGTCCAGTCTAGCTGCACACACCCTGTTACTGTTAACCCTGACCCATGTATACTGTCTGGATTGTGGATGTTTCACTCTAAATGTGTCCAACAAATCCAGGTGAGAGATGACAGTGTTTAAAGTCTGGGATGAATGTGGATGTGGCTCCTCTCCTATTCTATCCACGGTGAAATCAAGTGTGCAGTTAAAATCACCACCAAGAATGATCTGATCCTGATTATAGATCAGTAACTCCTTTTGGAGGCGGGTATAGAAAGCTACCCTTTCAGCTCCATTGTTTGGAGCATAAATATTAGTGAAGCAGAAAACAGTGTCCTCTATTTCTGCTCTTACAATTAAAAGCCTTCCCTTTACAATTTCAGCACAAGAGACGATCTTTACATTTGCAGATGCTCTAAACAAAATGGCTACTCCTGCACTAAGGTTGGTGCCATGGCTAAGGTAGTTAGAGCCCTCCCACCATAAACCCCAATCTGTCTCATCTGATGGTGTGGTATGAGTCTCTTGTAAAAACAAGATATCAATGTTTTTCTGAGTTGAGATCTCAGAGATAAGGCCCCTTTTCTGTCTGTCTCTCCCACCATTAATGTTAAGAGATCCTATCTTAAGACTCCTCATAGAAAGATCAGAGAGAAAGAACAGACAAGTAGACACAAACAGGGAACAGTAGAAGAAGAAAAACACCTTGTGATGCATGATCATTTCTTTGTCTTCTTCACACTCTTACGTCCAACTTTCCTCAGTGCGGTGATGTGCTTTTTAAGACGGAACCGTTTTTTCGCGTCCAGGAGGTCAAACCCAACCTGTCTTTTCAGTATGCTGACTGACTTTATGAACTTTTCAGTATCACTAAAGTAGTCACTTATTTTTACTGATTTGTTGTACGTTTCATCCATAAATTGATTGATTGACTCTAAAGAATAAAGACCAGAGCCACTATTTGGCAAATCAGCAATGGATGCATTGTCTGACTCATAATCTTCATCCATGTCCTCTCCTTCACATGATGCCTGGCTACAACACACTGTCTTACCTTCCTTCAATGAAACATCTACAACTGCAGAACTTGTGGAATCTTCAGTTTTATCATTATCTACAGTCTGTGATTTTTCTGTAGCCTGAGAGCTGGTCGAAGCCACCTCTACCTCAGCCACGGCCTCAGCACAAGGCGCAGGCGCGGACGCGGCCTCTGCCCCAGGCACGGACGCGGCCCCCGCCACATGCGCCACACTAACAGAGCTGCCCGCGTCAGCGGCAGTACTAGCCGCCTCCTGCTGTCTGTGCGGACACGTAAAACGTTTGTGTCCCACATCACCACACTCAAAACACTTCAGTTGTCCCGAGCTCGCATACACCATATAAGAAGCGTCACCGTGTTTCACTCTAAAGGAAACCTCCAGAGTCTGTGTGGGCGAATCCAAAAACATGAACACCTGACGCCGCAAAGATTGAACATGTTTCAGTTTGGGATCTTTACACCCTAGACTCACAGTTTTGAAACCACTCGCAAACTTCCCAAACCTGCGGAGTTCGTTCTCTAACAAGTCGTTAGAAATAAACGGCGGAACACCGGATACGGTGATCCGCGTAGAGGGAACCGACAACGGGGAAACCTGCACAAACAAATCCCTAATGAACACACCACTCTCAATCAGCTGATACACAAGAGGCTCACTCTTCAGAAAAACAACCACAGCCTTGTTCATTCGGGATGCATACAAAAGTTTATCATGGCCTACCTGTTCACCTGCAGCTAACAGAACCTCCTCCACAGTGACAGTACCGTTCGGAGGGACTATCCGAACTCCCTGTCGGAGAGTCGGAGGTGGCGTCTCAGCAGACGCCATTCCTCCCTCCAACCCCTCCAACGATCTGTCTTACACAGCCAACAACACTCAATACAAATATGAAAACAATCTGACCTGATCATGCACTTTGAAAACAGTAGAAAGGATAGCAAACAATTCAATCTCCGCGCCACTCGCAACACCACCACCGTCACTCACACTCACACTCACACTCACACTCACACTCACACTCACACTCACACTCACACGAAACGGAAACGGAAACGGAGAGGAGAGGAGAGGAGAGGAGAGGAGAGGAGAGGAGAGGAGAGGAGAGGAGGGTAGAGGAGGAGAGAGGAGAGAGGAGGAGAGAGGAGAGAGGAGGAGAGGAGAGGAGGAGAGAGAAGAGAGGAGAGAAGAGAGGAGGAGGAGAGAGGAGAGAGGAGAGAGGAGAGAAGAGAGGAGGAGGAGAGAGGAGAGAGGTTTTGGTTTTCAAAATACCTTTTATTTTACCACTACCTGGAGAAAATTATAACACTGTCACATCATCACTCAGATCAAGAGAAGGAAATAAATAAATAAATAAAAAATAAAACAAGTGCAACAAAAATCACAACATCAACAAAAACAACATTTACTGCATCAAAAATGAATAATCAGCTCTCCATCCCCACCCACAGAGCACAAAGCTTCTTCCACAGCCCATACACTATTAAAGTCTTGCACATTGTCCATCATTTGATAATAGGCAAATTCTACCTTCAGTCTGGCCTTCAAAAGTCCCTCCAGAACCAGCACCGGTTCCACACAGCCAGTACCCTGAGCTCGGTTCTTGCGTGTAAGCCAAATGGCCAACTTAGCCGAGCCAGATAAAAAGTTCATCAGTGTATGTACAGTCTTTTTCTTTGCAGAATACTTTGGCCCAAAAACAAACAATGCATAAGAGAAATCCTCCCCGAGAGCTTCAAACAAGCTTTTCATAAGGACAAACAAGAGTGAGAGCCTGGGACACTCAACAAACAGATGAGACAAAGTTTCAGTTAGTGAACAAAACAAACACTCCTCTCCCACCCCTGGATCAATGTGCGCTCTGTATCTGTTTGTGGCTATAACCCCATGCACAACTCTCCACTGGAGATCTGCTGTTCTCTTCTCAACAGGCAGCTTGTACAGGGACCGCCAGCTGCCTTTCGGGGAAACCTCCGGGCCAAAAAACTCGATCCACCTCGACTCTTTCACTCCCGACAGACCACGAAGATGTAGGACCTTAACACAGGACTGATAGAGTGCCTTTTTCCCTGCATCCTGGAACTTTCCCAGAACAGGAGTACTAAAGGACAGCAGTCCACCTCCTCTTTCCTGCCACTCCCCGACATCTGGGGTAACAGACAAAGATGGGAAGCTGTATTCGCCCTCTTCACTCCACTGCTCACACAGATTCTCAATGTTTAGAAATGTCACAAGTTTTACTGGAAGTGCAGCAAAGACTTCCTCCACCACTCTTTCAACCACCCGGCTGGAGGTGATATTGGTCCTTTCTTTGAGGGCGTCCAGGGTCAGTCTTACCAGGTGACCCAGTTTTGTGCAGCCTGCCTCTCTGAAACTGGCCCGGAGACTGGCTGACTGCAAAGTTGGAGTCCTTATGAAATCATTAAAAAATAACGGTTCCTCAAAGATCCACATTCCCAGACTCTCAGTTTTTTCCCTTTTGAATGTGTACATTTTCCATGCCTGCATTACAGACATATAAAAGGATGTTAATCCAGTGAGATCCACCTCCTCAAGCTTTAACAGAAAGAGCTGCTTAGTGTACCCCAGCCGTCCAGCTCTCCTCAGCAGCAGTCGAGCGATGTCCATCCAGCTGGGACCACAAGTGAAAAGGAGTCTCTGTGCAGTCTGGAGTCTGAATGAGGCAATTTTTGACTGAATGTCTATAAGTCCATGTCCCCCTTCAGCCACCGGCAGGTAGAGGACTGCCGCCTGGACCCAGTGTTTGCCTGACCAGAAGAAGTCCAGGATGGCCCTTTGAATGTCCTCCACCAGCCCTCTTGGAGGTGTCAAAGCCACAAGTCTGTGCCAGAGAGTCGAGGCAACCAAGTTATTGACCACCAGAACTCTTCCCCTATACGACAACTGGGGTAGCAACCATTTCCATTTAGACAACCGAGCGCACACTTTCTCCCTAACTCCCTCCCAGTTTTTACTTTTAAAGCCCTCGGTACCCAAATAAACCCCCAACACCTTCAACCCCTCCCTCCCCCACTCAAGTCCACCCGGCAGACTGGGCACTGCCTGGTCCCTCCACTCTCCCACCAGTAAGGCACCACTTTTTTCCCAGTTCACCCGTGCAGCTGTTGCCCTTTCATACAGGGACAGGGTGTCCCGCAGACACCGAACGTCCCCCTGATTGGAGATGAAGATGTTTACATCATCAGCATAGGCAGAAATTGTAGGGGGACATTCAATGCTACAGGCCGTGGGCAAAGAAAGCCCGCTGAGCCGGTCCCTCAACCTGCACAGCAAGGGCTCAATAGCCAAGCTGTACAGCTGGCCGGAGATGGGACAACCTTGTCTGATCCCTCGCCGTACAGGGATTGGCCGACTCAACCCCGCCCCCATCTTCACCAAACACTGTGCATCCTGATACAACAAACCAACTAATGACACAAAACCATCCCCAAAACCAAAAGACCTCAGTGCAGAAAACAAATACGAGTGATCCACCCTGTCAAACGCCTTCTCTTGATCCAGAGACACAATGCCAACATTTAGATTATAGATTTTACACACATCAATGACATCTCTGATAAGAAAAATATTATCCATGATTGTCCGGTCTGGAACACAGTAACTCTGGTCTTTATGGACCACACTTCCCAGAACGTCCTTTAGTCTGTTCGATAAAGCTCTGGAGAGGATCTTGTAGTCCGCACAAAGCAAAGCAACCGGCCTCCAGTTTTTTAACAATGCCAGGTCACCTTTCTTGGGGAGCAAGGAAAGAACTGCTCTCTTACAAGAACCAGGAAGAGACCCGGTCCTGCAACACTCCATTAAAACACTATGCAGGTCAGACCCAAGGATATTCCAGAACCTCTTAAAAAAGTCTGTGGACAACCCATCTATTCCAGGTGCTCTTCCTGTTGCCATCTGAGTGACAGCAGCAGTGAGCTCCTCCAGAGACAGCTCCCCTTCCAGAAGAGACCTCTCCTCCACACTGAGCTGAGGGAGACCCTCCAGGAGCTCCCTGCGACACTCCTGGCTGCAACTCTCTGCTCCAAACAGATCCTCATAGAACTGCATGGCGTGACTGCTCATTTCCTTTGGATCAGCTGTTATTCGACCTCCTGGCAGTTTCAGACAAGTCAGCAGCTTTTTTTGAGCCACAGATCTCTCAAGATTGAAAAAGAAAGACGTTGGGGCATCCATGTCTTTGAGTTGAAGGAAACGACTCCGCACAAGAGCTCCCTTCACCCTCTCCTGCAGGAAAGAGCTCAACTCCATACGTTTCTCCTTCAGCAGGGTACCAGCGGTGGGATCCACACTCCCATTTAACCCCTCCTCAAGGTTCTTAATGTTGTCCTCAAGATTTTTAATGACTGTTTTTAATCTAGCAGAAGAGTGTGACGTGTACTGCTGACAAAAAACACGAATCTGAGCTTTACCAACCTCCCACCAAAGCTTCAAAGAATCAAACTCAACTTTTCTTAATTGCCACTGATCCCAAAAACACCCAAAGTTTTTACAGAAAACATTGTCCAGTAGAAGCTTGTTATTAAAATGCCAGAAGGACTTAGCCCTTTCACCTGGTGAAATAATCAGCTCCACACTAACAAAATGGTGATCAGTGAAGCCGACAGGCAGAATATTACAATGAATTAATCTGGGGCTGAGAGTTCTGGAGATGTAAACCCTGTCCAGTCTAGCTGCACACACCCTGTTACTGTTCACCCTGACCCATGTATACTGTCTGGATTGTGGATGTTTCACTCTAAATGTGTCCAACAAATCCAGGTGAGAGATGACAGTGTTTAAAGTCTGGGATGAATGTGGATGTGGCTCCTCTCCAATTCTATCCACGGTGAAATCAAGTGTGCAGTTAAAATCACCACCAAGAATGATCTGATCCTGATTATAGATCAGTAACTCCTTTTGGAGGCGGGTATAGAAAGCTACCCTTTCAGCTCCATTATTTGGAGCATAAATATTAGTGAAGCAGAAAACAGTGTCCTCTATTTCTGCTCTTACAATTAAAAGCCTTCCCTTTACAATTTCAGCACAAGAGACGATCTTTACATTTGCAGATGCTCTAAACAAAATGGCTACTCCTGCACTAAAGTTGGTGCCATGGCTAAGGTAGTTAGAGCCCTCCCACCATAAACCCCAATCTGTCTCATCTGATGGTGTGGTATGAGTCTCTTGTAAAAACAAGATATCAATGTTTTTCTGAGTTGAGATCTCAGAGATAAGGCCCCTTTTCTGTCTGTCTCTCCCACCATTAATGTTAAGAGATCCTATCTTAAGACTCCTCATAGAAAGATCAGAGAGAAAGAACAGACAAGTAGACACAAACAGGGAGCAGTAGAAGAAGAAAAACACCTTGTGATGCATGATCATTTCTTTGTCTTCTTCACACTCTTACGTCCAACTTTCCTCAGTGCGGTGATGTGCTTTTTAAGACGGAACCGTTTTTTCGCGTCCAGGAGGTCAAACCCAACCTGTCTTTTCAGTATGCTGACTGACTTTATGAACTTTTCAGTATCACTAAAGTAGTCACTGATTTTTACTGATTTGTTGTACGTTTCATCCATAAATTGATTGATTGACTCTAAAGAATAAAGACCAGAGCCACTATTTGGCAAATCAGCAATGGATGCATTGTCTGACTCATAATCTTCATCCATGTCCTCTCCTTCACATGATGCCTGGCTACAACACACTGTCTTACCTTCCTTCAATGAAACATCTACAACTGCAGAACTTGTGGAATCTTCAGTTTTATCATTATCTACAGTCTGTGATTTTTCTGTAGCCTGAGAGCTGGTCGAAGCCACCTCTACCTCAGCCACGGCCTCAGCACAAGGCGCAGGCGCGGACGCGGCCTCTGCCGCAGGCACGGACGCGGACGCGGCCTCCGCCCCAGGCGCGGACGCGGACGCGGCCCCCGCCCCAGGCACGGGCACGAACGCGGCCCCCGTCCCAGGCACGGACGCGGACGCGGACGCGGCCCCCGCCCCAGGCACGGGCGCGGACGCGGCCTCCGCCCCAAGCGCGGACGCGGACGCGGCCTCCGCCCCAAGCGCGGACGCGGACGCGGCCTCCGCCCCAAGCGCGGACGCGGACGCGGCCCCCGCCACATGCGCCACACTAACAGAGCTGCCCGCGTCAGCGGCAGCACTAGCCGCCTCCCGCTGTCTGTGCGGACACGCAAAACGTTTGTGTCCCACATCACCACACTCAAAACACTTCAGTTGTCCCGAGCTCGCATACACCATATAAGAAGCGTCACCGTGTTTCACTCTAAAGGAAACCTCCAGAGTCTGTGTGGGCGAATCCAAAAACATGAACACCTGACGCCGCAAAGATTGGACATGTTTCAGTTTGGGATCTTTACACCCTAGACTCACAGTTTTGAACCCACTCGCAAACTTCCCAAACCTGCGGAGTTCGTTCTCTAACAAGTTGTTAGAAATAAACGGCGGAACACCGGATACGGTGATCCGCGTAGAGGGAACCGACAACGGGGAAACCTGCACAAACAAATCCCTAATGAACACACCACTCTCAATCAGCTGATACACAAGAGGCTCACTCTTCAGAAAAACAACCACAGCCTTGTTCATTCGGGATGCATACAAAAGTTTATCATGGCCTACCTGTTCACCTGCAGCTAACAGAACCTCCTCCACAGTGACAGTACCGTTCGGAGGGACTATCCGAACTCCCTGTCGGAGAGTCGGAGGTGGCGTCTCAGCAGACGCCATTCCTCCCTCCAACCCCTCCAACGATCTGTCTTACACAGCCAACAACACTCAATACAAATATGAAAACAATCTGACCTGATCATGCACTTTGAAAACAGTAGAAAGGATAGCAAACAATTCAATCTCCGCGCCACTCGCAACACCACCACCGTCACTCACACTCACACTCACACTCACACTCACACTCACACTCACACTCACACTCACACTCACACTCACACTCACACTCACACTCACCGGAAACGGAAACGGAAACGGAGAGGAGAGGAGAGGAGAGGAGAGGAGAGGAGAGAGGAGAGAGGAGGAGAGAGGAGGAGAGGAGAGGAGGAGAGAGAAGAGAGGAGAGAAGAGAGGAGGAGGAGAGAGGAGAGAGGAGAGAGGAGAGAAGAGAGGAGGAGGAGAGAGGAGAGAGGTTTGGTTTTCAAAATACCTTTTATTTTACCACTACCAGGAGAAAATTATAACACTGTCACATCATCACTCAGATCAAGAGAAGGAAATAAATAAATAAATAAAAAATAAAACATAAAACAAAACAAGTGCAACAAAAATCACAACATCAACAAAAACAACATTTACTGCATCAAAAATGAATAATCAGCTCTCCATCCCCACCCACAGAGCACAAAGCTTCTTCCACAGCCCATACACTATTAAAGTCTTGCACATTGTCCATCATTTGATAATAGGCAAATTCTACCTTCAGTCTGGCCTTCAAAAGTCCCTCCAGAACCAGCACCGGTTCCACACAGCCAGTACCCTGAGCTCGGTTCTTGCGTGTAAGCCAAATGGCCAACTTAGCCGAGCCAGATAAAAAGTTCATCAGTGTATGTACAGTCTTTTTCTTTGCAGAATACTTTGGCCCAAAAACAAACAATGCATAAGAGAAATCCTCCCCGAGAGCTTCAAACAAGCTTTTCATAAGGACAAACAAGAGTGAGAGCCTGGGACACTCAACAAACAGATGAGACAAAGTTTCAGTTAGTGAACAAAACAAACACTCCTCTCCCACCCCTGGATCAATGTGCGCTCTGTATCTGTTTGTGGCTATAACCCCATGCACAACTCTCCACTGGAGATCTGCTGTTCTCTTCTCAACAGGCAGCTTGTACAGGGACCGCCAGCTGCCTTTCGGGGAAACCTCCGGGCCAAAAAACTCGATCCACCTCGACTCTTTCACTCCCGACAGACCACGAAGATGTAGGACCTTAACACAGGACTGATAGAGTGCCTTTTTCCCTGCATCCTGGAACTTTCCCAGAACAGGAGTACTAAAGGACAGCAGTCCACCTCCTCTTTCCTGCCACTCCCCGACATCTGGGGTAACAGACAAAGATGGGAAGCTGTATTCGCCCTCTTCACTCCACTGCTCACACAGATTCTCAATGTTTAGAAATGTCACAAGTTTTACTGGAAGTGCAGCAAAGACTTCCTCCACCACTCTTTCAACCACCCGGCTGGAGGTGATATTGGTCCTTTCTTTGAGGGCGTCCAGGGTCAGTCTTACCAGGTGACCCAGTTTTGTGCAGCCTGCCTCTCTGAAACTGGCCCGGAGACTGGCTGACTGCAAAGTTGGAGTCCTTATGAAATCATTAAAAAATAACGGTTCCTCAAAGATCCACATTCCCAGACTCTCAGTTTTTTCCCTTTTGAATGTGTACATTTTCCATGTCTGCATTACAGACATATAAAAGGATGTTAATCCAGTGAGATCCACCTCCTCAAGCTTTAACAGAAAGAGCTGCTTAGTGTACCCCAGCCGTCCAGCTCTCCTCAGCAGCAGTCGAGCGATGTCCATCCAGCTGGGACCACAAGTGAAAAGGAGTCTCTGTGCAGTCTGGAGTCTGAATGAGGCAATTTTTGACTGAATGTCTATAAGTCCATGTCCCCCTTCAGCCACCGGCAGGTAGAGGACTGCCGCCTGGACCCAGTGTTTGCCTGACCAGAAGAAGTCCAGGATGGCCCTTTGAATGTCCTCCACCAGCCCTCTTGGAGGTGTCAAAGCCACAAGTCTGTGCCAGAGAGTCGAGGCAACCAAGTTATTGACCACCAGAACTCTTCCCCTATACGACAACTGGGGTAGCAACCATTTCCATTTAGACAACCGAGCGCACACTTTCTCCCTAACTCCCTCCCAGTTTTTACTTTTAAAGCCCTCGGTACCCAAATAAACCCCCAACACCTTCAACCCCTCCCTCCCCCACTCAAGTCCACCAGGCAGACTGGGCACTGCCTGGTCCCTCCACTCTCCCACCAATAAGGCACCACTTTTTTCCCAGTTCACCCGTGCAGCTGTTGCCCTTTCATACAGGGACAGGGTGTCCTGCAGACACCGAACGTCCCCCTGATTGGAGATGAAGATGTTTACATCATCAGCATAGGCAGAAATTGTAGGGGGACATTCAATGCTACAGGCCGCGGGCAAAGAAAGCCCGCTGAGCCGGCCCCTCAACCTGCACAGCAAGGGCTCAATAGCCAAGCTGTACAGCTGGCCGGAGATGGGACAACCTTGTCTGATCCCTCGCCGTACAGGGATTGGCCGACTCAACCCCGCCCCCATCTTCACCAAACACTGTGCATCCTGATACAACAAACCAACTAATGACACAAAACCATCCCCAAAACCAAAAGACCTCAGTGCAGAAAACAAATACGAGTGATCCACCCTGTCAAACGCCTTCTCTTGATCCAGAGACACAATGCCAACATTTAGATTATAGATTTTACACACATCAATGACATCTCTGATAAGAAAAACATTATCCATGATTGTCCGGTCTGGAACACAGTAACTCTGGTCTTTATGGACCACACTTCCCAGAACGTCCTTTAGTCTGTTCGATAAAGCTCTGGAGAGGATCTTGTAGTCCGCACAAAGCAAAGCAACCGGCCTCCAGTTTTTTAACAATGCCAGGTCACCTTTCTTGGGGAGCAAGGAAAGAACTGCTCTCTTACAAGAACCAGGAAGAGACCCGGTCCTGCAACACTCCATTAAAACACTATGCAGGTCAGACCCAAGGATATTTCAGAACCTCTTAAAAAAGTCTGTGGACAACCCATCTATTCCAGGTGCTCTTCCTGTTGCCATCTGAGTGACAGCAGCAGTGAGCTCCTCCAGAGACAGCTCCCCTTCCAGAAGAGACCTCTCCTCCACACTGAGCTGAGGGAGACCCTCCAGGAGCTCCCTGCGACACTCCTGGCTGCAACTCTCTGCTCCAAACAGATCCTCATAGAACTGCATGGCATGACTGCTCATTTCCTTTGGATCAGCTGTTATTCGACCTCCTGGCAGTTTCAGACAAGTCAGCAGCTTTTTTTGAGCCACAGATCTCTCAAGACTGAAAAAGAAAGACGTTGGGGCATCCATGTCTTTGAGTTGAAGGAAACGACTCCGCACAAGAGCTCCCTTCACCCTCTCCTGCAGGAAAGAGCTCAACTCCATACGTTTCTCCTTCAGCAGAGTACCAGCGGTGGGATCCACACTCCCATTTAACCCCTCCTCAAGGTTCTTAATGTTGTCCTCAAGATTTTTAATGACTGTTTTTAATCTAGCAGAAGAGTGTGACGTGTACTGCTGACAAAAAACACGAATCTGAGCTTTACCAACCTCCCACCAAAGCTTCAAAGAATCAAACTCAACTTTTCTTAATTGCCACTGATCCCAAAAACACCCAAAGTTTTTACAGAAAACATTGTCCAGTAGAAGCTTGTTATTAAAATGCCAGAAGGACTTAGCCCTTTCACCTGGTGAAATAATCAGCTCCACACTAACAAAATGGTGATCAGTGAAGCCGACAGGCAGAATATTACAATGAATTAATCTGGGGTTGAGAGTTCTGGAGATGTAAACCCTGTCCAGTCTAGCTGCACACACCCTGTTACTGTTAACCCTGACCCATGTATACTGTCTGGATTGTGGATGTTTCACTCTAAATGTGTCCAACAAATCCAGGTGAGAGATGACAGTGTTTAAAGTCTGGGATGAATGTGGATGTGGCTCCTCTCCTATTCTATCCACGGTGAAATCAAGTGTGCAGTTAAAATCACCACCAAGAATGATCTGATCCTGATTATAGATCAGTAACTCCTTTTGGAGGCGGGTATAGAAAGCTACCCTTTCAGCTCCATTGTTTGGAGCATAAATATTAGTGAAGCAGAAAACAGTGTCCTCTATTTCTGCTCTTACAATTAAAAGCCTTCCCTTTACAATTTCAGCACAAGAGACGATCTTTACATTTGCAGATGCTCTAAACAAAATGGCTACTCCTGCACTAAAGTTGGTGCCATGGCTAAGGTAGTTAGAGCCCTCCCACCATAAACCCCAATCTGTCTCATCTGATGGTGTGGTATGAGTCTCTTGTAAAAACAAGATATCAATGTTTTTCTGAGTTGAGATCTCAGAGATAAGGCCCCTTTTCTGTCTGTCTCTCCCACCATTAATGTTAAGAGATCCTATCTTAAGACTCCTCATAGAAAGATCAGAGAGAAAGAACAGACAAGTAGACACAAACAGGGAACAGTAGAAGAAGAAAAACACCTTGTGATGCATGATCATTTCTTTGTCTTCTTCACACTCTTACGTCCAACTTTCCTCAGTGCGGTGATGTGCTTTTTAAGACGGAACCGTTTTTTCGCGTCCAGGAGGTCAAACCCAACCTGTCTTTTCAGTATGCTGACTGACTTTATGAACTTTTCAGTATCACTAAAGTAGTCACTTATTTTTACTGATTTGTTGTACGTTTCATCCATAAATTGATTGATTGACTCTAAAGAATAAAGACCAGAGCCACTATTTGGCAAATCAGCAATGGATGCATTGTCTGACTCATAATCTTCATCCATGTCCTCTCCTTCACATGATGCCTGGCTACAACACACTGTCTTACCTTCCTTCAATGAAACATCTACAACTGCAGAACTTGTGGAATCTTCAGTTTTATCATTATCTACAGTCTGTGATTTTTCTGTAGCCTGAGAGCTGGTCGAAGCCACCTCTACCTCAGCCACGGCCTCAGCACAAGGCGCAGGCGCGGACGCGGCCTCTGCCCCAGGCACGGACGCGGCCCCCGCCACATGCGCCACACTAACAGAGCTGCCCGCGTCAGCGGCAGTACTAGCCGCCTCCTGCTGTCTGTGCGGACACGTAAAACGTTTGTGTCCCACATCACCACACTCAAAACACTTCAGTTGTCCCGAGCTCGCATACACCATATAAGAAGCGTCACCGTGTTTCACTCTAAAGGAAACCTCCAGAGTCTGTGTGGGCGAATCCAAAAACATGAACACCTGACGCCGCAAAGATTGAACATGTTTCAGTTTGGGATCTTTACACCCTAGACTCACAGTTTTGAAACCACTCGCAAACTTCCCAAACCTGCGGAGTTCGTTCTCTAACAAGTCGTTAGAAATAAACGGCGGAACACCGGATACGGTGATCCGCGTAGAGGGAACCGACAACGGGGAAACCTGCACAAACAAATCCCTAATGAACACACCACTCTCAATCAGCTGATACACAAGAGGCTCACTCTTCAGAAAAACAACCACAGCCTTGTTCATTCGGGATGCATACAAAAGTTTATCATGGCCTACCTGTTCACCTGCAGCTAACAGAACCTCCTCCACGGTGACAGTACCGTTCGGAGGGACTATCCGAACTCCCTGTCGGAGAGTCGGAGGTGGCGTCTCAGCAGACGCCATTCCTCCCTCCAACCCCTCCAACGATCTGTCTTACACAGCCAACAACACTCAATACAAATATGAAAACAATCTGACCTGATCATGCACTTTGAAAACAGTAGAAAGGATAGCAAACAATTCAATCTCCGCGCCACTCGCAACACCACCACCGTCACTCACACTCACACTCACACTCACACTCACACTCACACTCACACTCACACTCACACTCACACTCACACTCACACTCACACTCACCGGAAACGGAAACGGAAACGGAGAGGAGAGGAGAGGAGAGGAGAGGAGAGGAGAGGAGAGGAGAGGAGAGGAGGGTAGAGGAGGAGAGAGGAGAGAGGAGGAGAGAGGAGAGAGGAGAGAAGAGAGGAGGAGGAGAGAGGAGAGAGGAGAGAGGAGAGAAGAGAGGAGGAGGAGAGAGGAGAGAGGAGAGAAGAGAGGAGGAGGAGAGAGGAGAGAGGAGAGAGGAGAGAGGAGGAGAGAGGAGAGAGGAGGAGAGGAGAGGAGGAGAGAGAAGAGAGGTTTTGGTTTTCAAAATACCTTTTATTTTACCACTACCAGGAGAAAATTATAACACTGTCACATCATCACTCAGATCAAGAGAAGGAAATAAATAAATAAATAAAAAATAAAACATAAAACAAAACAAGTGCAACAAAAATCACAACATCAACAAAAACAACATTTACTGCATCAAAAATGAATAATCAGCTCTCCATCCCCACCCACAGAGCACAAAGCTTCTTCCACAGCCCATACACTATTAAAGTCTTGCACATTGTCCATCATTTGATAATAGGCAAATTCTACCTTCAGTCTGGCCTTCAAAAGTCCCTCCAGAACCAGCACTGGTTCCACACAGCCAGTACCCTGAGCTCGGTTCTTGCGTGTAAGCCAAATGGCCAACTTAGCCGAGCCAGATAAAAAGTTCATCAGTGTATGTACAGTCTTTTTCTTTGCAGAATACTTTGGCCCAAAAACAAACACTGCATAAGAGAAATCCTCCCCGAGAGCTTCAAACAAGCTTTTCATAAGGACAAACAAGAGTGAGAGCCTGGGACACTCAACAAACAGATGAGACAAAGTTTCAGTTAGTGAACAAAACAAACACTCCTCTCCCACCCCTGGATCAATGTGCGCTCTGTATCTGTTCGTGGCTATAACCCCATGCACAACTCTCCACTGGAGATCTGCTGTTCTCTTCTCAACAGGCAGCTTGTACAGGGACCGCCAGCTGCCTTTCGGGGAAACCTCCGGGCCAAAAAACTCGATCCACCTCGACTCTTTCACTCCCGACAGACCACGAAGATGTAGGACCTTAACACAGGACTGATAGAGTGCCTTTTTCCCTGCATCCTGGAACTTTCCCAGAACAGGAGTACTAAAGGACAGCAGTCCACCTCCTCTTTCCTGCCACTCCCCGACATCTGGGGTAACAGACAAAGATGGGAAGCTGTATTCGCCCTCTTCACTCCACTGCTCACACAGATTCTCAATGTTTAGAAATGTCACAAGTTTTACTGGAAGTGCAGCAAAGACTTCCTCCACCACTCTTTCAACCACCCGGCTGGAGGTGATATTGGTCCTTTCTTTGAGGGCGTCCAGGGTCAGTCTTACCAGGTGACCCAGTTTTGTGCAGCCTGCCTCTCTGAAACTGGCCCGGAGACTGGCTGACTGCAAAGTTGGAGTCCTTATGAAATCATTAAAAAATAACGGTTCCTCAAAGATCCACATTCCCAGACTCTCAGTTTTTTCCCTTTTGAATGTGTACATTTTCCATGCCTGCATTACAGACATATAAAAGGATGTTAATCCAGTGAGATCCACCTCCTCAAGCTTTAACAGAAAGAGCTGCTTAGTGTACCCCAGCCGTCCAGCTCTCCTCAGCAGCAGTCGAGCGATGTCCATCCAGCTGGGACCACAAGTGAAAAGGAGTCTCTGTGCAGTCTGGAGTCTGAATGAGGCAATTTTTGACTGAATGTCTATAAGTCCATGTCCCCCTTCAGCCACCGGCAGGTAGAGGACTGCCGCCTGAACCCAGTGTTTGCCTGACCAGAAGAAGTCCAGGATGGCCCTTTGAATGTCCTCCACCAGCCCTCTTGGAGGTGTCAAAGCCACAAGTCTGTGCCAGAGAGTCGAGGCAACCAAGTTATTGACCACCAGAACTCTTCCCCTATACGACAACTGGGGTAGCAACCATTTCCATTTAGACAACCGAGCGCACACTTTCTCCCTAACTCCCTCCCAGTTTTTACTTTTAAAGCCCTCGGTACCCAAATAAACCCCCAACACCTTCAACCCCTCCCTCCCCCACTCAAGTCCACCCGGCAGACTGGGCACTGCCTGGTCCCTCCACTCTCCCACCAATAAGGCACCACTTTTTTCCCAGTTCACCCGTGCAGCTGTTGCCCTTTCATACAGGGACAGGGTGTCCCGCAGACACCGAACGTCCCCCTGATTGGAGATGAAGATGTTTACATCATCAGCATAGGCAGAAATTGTAGGGGGACATTCAATGCTACAGGCCGCGGGCAAAGAAAGCCCGCTGAGCCGGTCCCTCAACCTGCACAGCAAGGGCTCAATAGCCAAGCTGTACAGCTGGCCGGAGATGGGACAACCTTGTCTGATCCCTCGCCGTACAGGGATTGGCCGACTCAACCCCGCCCCCATCTTCACCAAACACTGTGCATCCTGATACAACAAACCAACTAATGACACAAAACCATCCCCAAAACCAAAAGACCTCAGTGCAGAAAACAAATACGAGTGATCCACCCTGTCAAACGCCTTCTCTTGATCCAGAGACACAATGCCAACATTTAGATTATAGATTTTACACACATCAATGACATCTCTGATAAGAAAAACATTATCCATGATTGTCCGGTCTGGAACACAGTAACTCTGGTCTTTATGGACCACACTTCCCAGAACGTCCTTTAGTCTGTTCGATAAAGCTCTGGAGAGGATCTTGTAGTCCGCACAAAGCAAAGCAACCGGCCTCCAGTTTTTTAACAATGCCAGGTCACCTTTCTTGGGGAGCAAGGAAAGAACTGCTCTCTTACAAGAACCAGGAAGAGACCCGGTCCTGCAACACTCCATTAAAACACTATGCAGGTCAGACCCAAGAATATTCCAGAACCTCTTAAAAAAGTCTGTGGACAACCCATCTATTCCAGGTGCTCTTCCTGTTGCCATCTGAGTGACAGCAGCAGTGAGCTCCTCCAGAGACAGCTCCCCTTCCAGAAGAGACCTCTCCTCCACACTGAGCTGAGGGAGACCCTCCAGGAGCTCCCTGCGACACTCCTGGCTGCAACTCTCTGCTCCAAACAGATCCTCATAGAACTGCATGGCGTGACTGCTCATTTCCTTTGGATCAGCTGTTATTCGACCTCCTGGCAGTTTCAGACAAGTCAGCAGCTTTTTTTGAGCCACAGATCTCTCAAGATTGAAAAAGAAAGACGTTGGGGCATCCATGTCTTTGAGTTGAAGGAAACGACTCCGCACAAGAGCTCCCTTCACCCTCTCCTGCAGGAAAGAGCTCAACTCCATACGTTTCTCCTTCAGCAGGGTACCAGCGGTGGGATCCACACTCCCATTTAACCCCTCCTCAAGATTCTTAATGTTGTCCTCAAGATTTTTAATGACTGTTTTTAATCTAGCAGAAGAGTGTGACGTGTACTGCTGACAAAAAACACGAATCTGAGCTTTACCAACCTCCCACCAAAGCTTCAAAGAATCAAACTCAACTTTTCTTAATTGCCACTGATCCCAAAAACACCCAAAGTTTTTACAGAAAACATTGTCCAGTAGAAGCTTGTTATTAAAATGCCAGAAGGACTTAGCCCTTTCACCTGGTGAAATAATCAGCTCCACACTAACAAAATGGTGATCAGTGAAGCCGACAGGCAGAATATTACAATGAATTAATCTGGGGCTGAGAGTTCTGGAGATGTAAACCCTGTCCAGTCTAGCTGCACACACCCTGTTACTGTTAACCCTGACCCATGTATACTGTCTGGATTGTGGATGTTTCACTCTAAATGTGTCCAACAAATCCAGGTGAGAGATGACAGTGTTTAAAGTCTGGGATGAATGTGGATGTGGCTCCTCTCCAATTCTATCCACGGTGAAATCAAGTGTGCAGTTAAAATCACCACCAAGAATGATCTGATCCTGATTATAGATCAGTAACTCCTTTTGGAGGCGGGTATAGAAAGCTGCCCTTTCAGCTCCATTATTTGGAGCATAAATATTAGTGAAGCAGAAAACAGTGTCCTCTATTTCTGCTCTTACAATTAAAAGCCTTCCCTTTACAATTTCAGCACAAGAGACGATCTTTACATTTGCAGATGCTCTAAACAAAATGGCTACTCCTGCACTAAAGTTGGTGCCATGGCTAAGGTAGTTAGAGCCCTCCCACCATAAACCCCAATCTGTCTCATCTGATGGTGTGGTATGAGTCTCTTGTAAAAACAAGATATCAATGTTTTTCTGAGTTGAGATCTCAGAGATAAGGCCCCTTTTCTGTCTGTCTCTCCCACCATTAATGTTAAGAGATCCTATCTTAAGACTCCTCATAGAAAGATCAGAGAGAAAGAACAGACAAGTAGACACAAACAGGGAACAGTAGAAGAAGAAAAACACCTTGTGATGCATGATCATTTCTTTGTCTTCTTCACACTCTTACGTCCAACTTTCCTCAGTGCGGTGATGTGCTTTTTAAGACGGAACCGTTTTTTCGCGTCCAGGAGGTCAAACCCAACCTGTCTTTTCAGTATGCTGACTGACTTTATGAACTTTTCAGTATCACTAAAGTAGTCACTTATTTTTACTGATTTGTTGTACGTTTCATCCATAAATTGATTGATTGACTCTAAAGAATAAAGACCAGAGCCACTATTTGGCAAATCAGCAATGGATGCATTGTCTGACTCATAATCTTCATCCATGTCCTCTCCTTCACATGATGCCTGGCTACAACACACTGTCTTACCTTCCTTCAATGAAACATCTACAACTGCAGAACTTGTGGAATCTTCAGTTTTATCATTATCTACAGTCTGTGATTTTTCTGTAGCCTGAGAGCTGGTCGAAGCCACTTCTACCTCAGCCACGGCCTCAGCACAAGGCGCAGGCGCGGACGCGGCCTCTGCCGCAGGCACGGACGCGAACGCGGCCTCCGCCCCAGGCGCGGACGCGGACGCGGCCCCCGCCCCAGGCACGGGCACGAACGCGGCCCCCGTCCCAGGCACGGACGCGGACGCGGACGCGGACGCGGACGCGGACGCGGCCCCCGCCCCAGGCACGGACGCGGACGCGGCCTCCGCCCCAAGCGCGGACGCGGACGCGGCCTCCGCCCCAAGCGCGGACGCGGACGCGGCCCCCGCCACATGCGCCACACTAACAGAGCTGCCCGCGTCAGCGGCAGTACTAGCCGCCTCCTGCTGTCTGTGCGGACACGTAAAACGTTTGTGTCCCACATCACCACACTCAAAACACTTCAGTTGTCCCGAGCTCGCATACACCATATAAGAAGCGTCACCGTGTTTCACTCTAAAGGAAACCTCCAGAGTCTGTGTGGGCGAATCCAAAAACATGAACACCTGACGCCGCAAAGATTGAACATGTTTCAGTTTGGGATCTTTACACCCTAGACTCACAGTTTTGAAACCACTCGCAAACTTCCCAAACCTGCGGAGTTCGTTCTCTAACAAGTCGTTAGAAATAAACGGCGGAACACCGGATACGGTGATCCGCGTAGAGGGAACCGACAACGGGGAAACCTGCACAAACAAATCCCTAATGAACACACCACTCTCAATCAGCTGATACACAAGAGGCTCACTCTTCAGAAAAACAACCACAGCCTTGTTCATTCGGGATGCATACAAAAGTTTATCATGGCCTACCTGTTCACCTGCAGCTAACAGAACCTCCTCCACGGTGACAGTACCGTTCGGAGGGACTATCCGAACTCCCTGTCGGAGAGTCGGAGGTGGCGTCTCAGCAGACGCCATTCCTCCCTCCAACCCCTCCAACGATCTGTCTTACACAGCCAACAACACTCAATACAAATATGAAAACAATCTGACCTGATCGTGCACTTTGAAAACAGTAGAAAGGATAGCAAACAATTCAATCTCCGCGCCACTCGCAACACCACCACCGTCACTCACACTCACACTCACACTCACACTCACACTCACACTCACACTCACACTCACACTCACACTCACACTCACACTCACACTCACACTCACACTCACCGGAAACGGAAACGGAAACGGAGAGGAGAGGTTTTGGTTTGGTTTTCAAAATACCTTTTATTTTACCACTACCAGGAGAAAATTATAACACTGTCACATCATCACTCAGATCAAGAGAAGGAAATAAATAAATAAATAAAAAATAAAACAAGTGCAACAAAAATCACAACATCAACAAAAACAACATTTACTGCATCAAAAATGAATAATCAGCTCTCCATCCCCACCCACAGAGCACAAAGCTTCTTCCACAGCCCATACACTATTAAAGTCTTGCACATTGTCCATCATTTGATAATAGGCAAATTCTACCTTTAGTCTGGCCTTCAAAAGTCCCTCCAGAACCAGCACCGGTTCCACACAGCCAGTACCCTGAGCTCGGTTCTTGCGTGTAAGCCAAATGGCCAACTTAGCCGAGCCAGATAAAAAGTTCATCAGTGTATGTACAGTCTTTTTCTTTGCAGAATACTTTGGCCCAAAAACAAACAATGCATAAGAGAAATCCTCCCCGAGAGCTTCAAACAAGCTTTTCATAAGGACAAACAAGAGTGAGAGCCTGGGACACTCAACAAACAGATGAGACAAAGTTTCAGTTAGTGAACAAAACAAACACTCCTCTCCCACCCCTGGATCAATGTGCGCTCTGTATCTGTTTGTGGCTATAACCCCATGCACAACCCTCCACTGGAGATCTGCTGTTCTCTTCTCAACAGGCAGCTTGTACAGGGACCGCCAGCTGCCTTTCGGGGAAACCTCCGGGCCAAAAAACTCGATCCACCTCGACTCTTTCACTCCCGACAGACCACGAAGATGTAGGACCTTAACACAGGACTGATAGAGTGCCTTTTTCCCTGCATCCTGGAACTTTCCCAGAACAGGAGTACTAAAGGACAGCAGTCCACCTCCTCTTTCCTGCCACTCCCCGACATCTGGGGTAACAGACAAAGATGGGAAGCTGTATTCGCCCTCTTCACTCCACTGCTCACACAGATTCTCAATGTTTAGAAATGTCACAAGTTTTACTGGAAGTGCAGCAAAGACTTCCTCCACCACTCTTTCAACCACCCGGCTGGAGGTGATATTGGTCCTTTCTTTGAGGGCGTCCAGGGTCAGTCTTACCAGGTGACCCAGTTTTGTGCAGCCTGCCTCTCTGAAACTGGCCCGGAGACTGGCTGACTGCAAAGTTGGAGTCCTTATGAAATCATTAAAAAATAACGGTTCCTCAAAGATCCACATTCCCAGACTCTCAGTTTTTTCCCTTTTGAATGTGTACATTTTCCATGCCTGCATTACAGACATATAAAAGGATGTTAATCCAGTGAGATCCACCTCCTCAAGCTTTAACAGAAAGAGCTGCTTAGTGTACCCCAGCCGTCCAGCTCTCCTCAGCAGCAGTCGAGCGATGTCCATCCAGCTGGGACCACAAGTGAAAAGGAGTCTCTGTGCAGTCTGGAGTCTGAATGAGGCAATTTTTGACTGAATGTCTATAAGTCCATGTCCCCCTTCAGCCACCGGCAGGTAGAGGACTGCCGCCTGGACCCAGTGTTTGCCTGACCAGAAGAAGTCCAGGATGGCCCTTTGAATGTCCTCCACCAGCCCTCTTGGAGGTGTCAAAGCCACAAGTCTGTGCCAGAGAGTCGAGGCAACCAAGTTATTGACCACCAGAACTCTTCCCCTATACGACAACTGGGGTAGCAACCATTTCCATTTAGACAACCGAGCGCACACTTTCTCCCTAACTCCCTCCCAGTTTTTACTTTTAAAGCCCTCGGTACCCAAATAAACCCCCAACACCTTCAACCCCTCCCTCCCCCACTCAAGTCCACCCGGCAGACTGGGCACTGCCTGGTCCCTCCACTCTCCCACCAGTAAGGCACCACTTTTTTCCCAGTTCACCCGTGCAGCTGTTGCCCTTTCATACAGGGACAGGGTGTCCCGCAGACACCGAACGTCCCCCTGATTGGAGATGAAGATGTTTACATCATCAGCATAGGCAGAAATTGTAGGGGGACATTCAATGCTACAGGCCGCGGGCAAAGAAAGCCCGCTGAGCCGGTCCCTCAACCTGCACAGCAAGGGCTCAATAGCCAAGCTGTACAGCTGGCCGGAGATGGGACAACCTTGTCTGATCCCTCGCCGTACAGGGATTGGCCGACTCAACCCCGCCCCCATCTTCACCAAACACTGTGCATCCTGATACAACAAACCAACTAATGACACAAAACCATCCCCAAAACCAAAAGACCTCAGTGCAGAAAACAAATACGAGTGATCCACCCTGTCAAACGCCTTCTCTTGATCCAGAGACACAATGCCAACATTTAGATTATAGATTTTACACACATCAATGACATCTCTGATAAGAAAAATATTATCCATGATTGTCCGGTCTGGAACACAGTAACTCTGGTCTTTATGGACCACACTTCCCAGAACGTCCTTTAGTCTGTTCGATAAAGCTCTGGAGAGGATCTTGTAGTCCGCACAAAGCAAAGCAACCGGCCTCCAGTTTTTTAACAATGCCAGGTCACCTTTCTTGGGGAGCAAGGAAAGAACTGCTCTCTTACAAGAACCAGGAAGAGACCCGGTCCTGCAACACTCCATTAAAACACTATGCAGGTCAGACCCAAGGATATTCCAGAACCTCTTAAAAAAGTCTGTGGACAACCCATCTATTCCAGGTGCTCTTCCTGTTGCCATCTGAGTGACAGCAGCAGTGAGCTCCTCCAGAGACAGCTCCCCTTCCAGAAGAGACCTCTCCTCCACACTGAGCTGAGGGAGACCCTCCAGGAGCTCCCTGCGACACTCCTGGCTGCAACTCTCTGCTCCAAACAGATCCTCATAGAACTGCATGGCGTGACTGCTCATTTCCTTTGGATCAGCTGTTATTCGACCTCCTGGCAGTTTCAGACAAGTCAGCAGCTTTTTTTGAGCCACAGATCTCTCAAGATTGAAAAAGAAAGACGTTGGGGCATCCATGTCTTTGAGTTGAAGGAAACGACTCCGCACAAGAGCTCCCTTCACCCTCTCCTGCAGGAAAGAGCTCAACTCCATACGTTTCTCCTTCAGCAGGGTACCAGCGGTGGGATCCACACTCCCATTTAACCCCTCCTCAAGGTTCTTAATGTTGTCCTCAAGATTTTTAATGACTGTTTTTAATCTAGCAGAAGAGTGTGACGTGTACTGCTGACAAAAAACACGAATCTGAGCTTTACCAACCTCCCACCAAAGCTTCAAAGAATCAAACTCAACTTTTCTTAATTGCCACTGATCCCAAAAACACCCAAAGTTTTTACAGAAAACATTGTCCAGTAGAAGCTTGTTATTAAAATGCCAGAAGGACTTAGCCCTTTCACCTGGTGAAATAATCAGCTCCACACTAACAAAATGGTGATCAGTGAAGCCGACAGGCAGAATATTACAATGAATTAATCTGGGGCTGAGAGTTCTGGAGATGTAAACCCTGTCCAGTCTAGCTGCACACACCCTGTTACTGTTCACCCTGACCCATGTATACTGTCTGGATTGTGGATGTTTCACTCTAAATGTGTCCAACAAATCCAGGTGAGAGATGACAGTGTTTAAAGTCTGGGATGAATGTGGATGTGGCTCCTCTCCAATTCTATCCACGGTGAAATCAAGTGTGCAGTTAAAATCACCACCAAGAATGATCTGATCCTGATTATAGATCAGTAACTCCTTTTGGAGGCGGGTATAGAAAGCTACCCTTTCAGCTCCATTATTTGGAGCATAAATATTAGTGAAGCAGAAAACAGTGTCCTCTATTTCTGCTCTTACAATTAAAAGCCTTCCCTTTACAATTTCAGCACAAGAGACGATCTTTACATTTGCAGATGCTCTAAACAAAATGGCTACTCCTGCACTAAAGTTGGTGCCATGGCTAAGGTAGTTAGAGCCCTCCCACCATAAACCCCAATCTGTCTCATCTGATGGTGTGGTATGAGTCTCTTGTAAAAACAAGATATCAATGTTTTTCTGAGTTGAGATCTCAGAGATAAGGCCCCTTTTCTGTCTGTCTCTCCCACCATTAATGTTAAGAGATCCTATCTTAAGACTCCTCATAGAAAGATCAGAGAGAAAGAACAGACAAGTAGACACAAACAGGGAACAGTAGAAGAAGAAAAACACCTTGTGATGCATGATCATTTCTTTGTCTTCTTCACACTCTTACGTCCAACTTTCCTCAGTGCGGTGATGTGCTTTTTAAGACGGAACCGTTTTTTCGCGTCCAGGAGGTCAAACCCAACCTGTCTTTTCAGTATGCTGACTGACTTTATGAACTTTTCAGTATCACTAAAGTAGTCACTTATTTTTACTGATTTGTTGTACGTTTCATCCATAAATTGATTGATTGACTCTAAAGAATAAAGACCAGAGCCACTATTTGGCAAATCAGCAATGGATGCATTGTCTGACTCATAATCTTCATCCATGTCCTCTCCTTCACATGATGCCTGGCTACAACACACTGTCTTACCTTCCTTCAATGAAACATCTACAACTGCAGAACTTGTGGAATCTTCAGTTTTATCATTATCTACAGTCTGTGATTTTTCTGTAGCCTGAGAGCTGGTCGAAGCCACTTCTACCTCAGCCACGGCCTCAGCACAAGGCGCAGGCGCGGACGCGGCCTCTGCCGCAGGCACGGACGCGAACGCGGCCTCCGCCCCAGGCGCGGACGCGGACGCGGCCCCCGCCCCAGGCACGGGCACGAACGCGGCCCCCGTCCCAGGCACGGACGCGGACGCGGACGCGGACGCGGACGCGGGCCCCCGCCCCAGGCACGGACGCGGACGCGGCCTCCGCCCCAAGCGCGGACGCGGACGCGGCCTCCGCCCCAAGCGCGGACGCGGACGCGGCCCCCGCCACATGCGCCACACTAACAGAGCTGCCCGCGTCAGCGGCAGTACTAAGCCGCCTCCTGCTGTCTGTGCGGACACGTAAAACGTTTGTGTCCCACATCACCACACTCAAAACACTTCAGTTGTCCCGAGCTCGCATACACCATATAAGAAGCGTCACCGTGTTTCACTCTAAAGGAAACCTCCAGAGTCTGTGTGGGCGAATCCAAAAACATGAACACCTGACGCCGCAAAGATTGAACATGTTTCAGTTTGGGATCTTTACACCCTAGACTCACAGTTTTGAAACCACTCGCAAACTTCCCAAACCTGCGGAGTTCGTTCTCTAACAAGTCGTTAGAAATAAACGGCGGAACACCGGATACGGTGATCCGCGTAGAGGGAACCGACAACGGGGAAACCTGCACAAACAAATCCCTAATGAACACACCACTCTCAATCAGCTGATACACAAGAGGCTCACTCTTCAGAAAAAACAACCACAGCCCTTGTTCATTCGGGATGCATACAAAAGTTTATCATGGCCTACCTGTTCACCTGCAGCTAACAGAACCTCCTCCACGGTGACAGTACCGTTCGGAGGGACTATCCGAACTCCCTGTCGGAGAGTCGGAGGTGGCGTCTCAGCAGACGCCATTCCTCCCTCCAACCCCTCCAACGATCTGTCTTACACAGCCAACAACACTCAATACAAATATGAAAACAATCTGACCTGATCGTGCACTTTGAAAAACAGTAGAAAGGATAGCAAACAATTCAATCTCCGCGCCACTCGCAACACCACCACCGTCACTCACACTCACACTCACACTCACACTCACACTCACACTCACACTCACACTCACACTCACACTCACACTCACACTCACCGGAAACGGAAACGGAAACGGGAGAGGAGAGGAGAGGAGAGGAGAGGAGAGGAGAGGAGGGTAGAGGAGGAGAGAGGAGAGAGGAGGAGAGAGGAGAGAGGAGGAGAGGAGAGGAGGAGAGAGAAGAGAGGAGAGAAGAGAGGAGGAGGAGAGAGGAGAGAGGAGAGAGGAGAGAAGAGAGGAGGAGGAGAGAGGAGAGAGGAGAGAGGAGAGAGGAGGAGGAGGAGGAGAGGAGAGAGGACTCCCTGCTGGACTCTACACCTCCCGTTCTGTAGTTTAAAAATGTTTCAGTAAGACAACAAAGAGACAGGAGAGGTTTCACACAGACCTGAATGATTAATACGAGCTGCAGCCAGAGGAGAGAGAGAGAGGCGCCCCACAGGACAGACTGTGGTACTGCATCCGTGTGTGTGTGTGTGTGTGTGTGTGTGTGTGTGTGTGTGTGTGTGTGTGTGTGTGTGTGTGTGTGTGTGTGTGTGTGTGTGTGTGTGAGACTGGCTGTAATTACACTGCAGCCCCCTGATGGAAGGACAGTCCTT